>NW_028259172.1:1200000-1500000 GCF_977971745.1 Zootermopsis nevadensis | reverse complement strand
CGTCATATTGTGAATTAGGTTAATATTTTAATATTTTCCGTCAAATCACAATTTTAATAAGATAATAAAATATAAAATATTTAAAATATCATTTCACGTTCCGCATCGAATGATCGATTTACAAATTGGAACGTCTCTTACGACATGTTTCGGTTATATTTAACCGTCCTCAGGTATAAATTAGATTGGTAAATCTAAAACTCGAATTACAATCATTTACAATGTTATGCAGTTTATTTGTTCGTCAATTGTCACACACTCACATCACTGTCCACACACCGAAACAACATGTTTCGGTCCAATGTGACCATCGTCAGGATCGTATTATTCTCCTCCAGATGCCAAGAAATATTACTAAAATATTTATTAACACGTTTTTAATTAGTTAAATTATTCTAACCAGTAAATGCAAAAAAAATGTTAATGATTGTTTTACAGTCTAGTGAGTGTCGGTGTGGTTTTGATATGTAAACAGAACGTTTTACATTACAAAATGGATACGCGTATATGCGGTATTGCATTACCCGAGGCGTATGTCGTGTGGTGTTTCGTCGCAGAATGACGCTTGTTGCTGTGTCTTTGTACGTTTTATAAGGCGTCACGGAGGTCAGTGTTCTGCTGTCTGTGAAGATGTGTTCTGAGTTTTCTGTGCATAAATTTTTAAAAAAATATGGTTATTGTGGCCGATATTAAATCCAAATCGCAAACAATAGGGAAGTCGTCCACACACACCTAAAATATCCCATAACTTTATGTTTTGTTGGTAAATTATATACTTGATTATTTTTCAAACTTAGTACCTTTTTTTTTTTGTAGTAGTGGAAGTAATTTTGTTTCTGTATAATTTTCAGCATACTTTGCATACCTTTGACCGTGTTTCTGTCGTATTTCAATAACACGTTGTGAATTATGTGCACTGCATATTGTTAGGATACATTTTATACACATGTTCACATCAAATGAGCACATTCTAGTGTTCTTGTAAACTGGCGTGTTATTTGGTTAATTAATTAGTTGGATCAAATTTTTTATATCGTATGTATAAGGAATTTGTTTACATAATGCGAAAGGAGACCCGACAATCATGAATGTATTTCGGGTTGCAGCGCAAAGGTGTACCGACGTTTCACTGGCACTTGCCACGATGATCGTCCTGGTAACGGAGGCAGCAAGGACCTCCGAAACGTCGATAAAATCCTACCACACTACGCGGCGCTACAACTCAGAAGACATGAGTCTTGATACTCGCCGCTCTGCAATATGTAAAAACGTTTGGCCGTGTAGTCTGGTAGACGACTAACGACATGCCAACTGCCTCCATCATCAGGGCGGTTACCAGTATTAATCACATTTATAATTGGAGAAATTTACACCTGTTTCAGAGGCACACACTAAGAAGGAGAAGGCCTCCACACATTCTTAATCTCGTAATATCACGCTCTCTGATCCGGCTGTCACTTCATTGACTGAACTGTCCGGCCTATGAATGTGAGACCAGCGAAGTGTTGGAACATTCCGTCCTGAGTACGCGCACAGCCACTCCGCCTACGACGAACTTCGCTGCTTGACTCGACAAGTGAATAATTAACAAACTTGGGGAACAACATGACGACGTAAGCTTCCTGGAACAAGTTATATCAAAAATACAAGAAGCTTAATCGGATTCATAATGAGATTTCAAACATTTTGAGAATATGTGTTGCAGGTTTTCCTGTTTTAAACGCTCGGAGCTTAATGAAGAACCAGACAACCCCATCTGTCTGGCAACGCCCACATTAATAATGAATAAAGTTGGATAAACACCGTGTTCAGAGTCAGTGGACTGCATTAATATCTGATTACCTTCATCTCATTTGCTATCTAACTCCCCAAACTCGTGTTATTTTTCCCTGTATTTTAGTCACAATGTTGCCATAGCAACACGCCTCTCGAAAGCTGCAACTCACACCAAATACCAAAACGCACATCAGATGTTCTATCACGTGTTATCTGCAAAATGCACCCAAAATGAACGCATATGTTTTGGTCGTGTCTGTCCGTCTGACCGCATGTTTCAACCCGAGAACGTTTCGATACATTTTTTATGAAATTTGATTTAAGGCCAAACCAAACTCGTTTTAAACATGTCGCAGTAGGTACTAACAGCATTGAGGTGCGTACAACACTAACGCTGATTAAAATAAATTAAGGTTTTCTAGGTCACTTGTTTTGTTAAATGCGAACCATGGCGGCCGTATGAAGTCTGTATAATTTTAGGCTTGATTACCAATAAACCGTTGTACCTAACAATTTCAAATCTGGTATTAAATATTGCTTATAAGGAAAGAAAACACGGCGATATTGCGAATCTTCGAAATTGCGACAAATCTGTACTTAAGCAACAGAAATAACCAATTCCTAATAAGGATATAGAAGACAACGACAGTTGTAAAAACTTGTAAAACACTTAGAATTTCAGATAATACATTTTATCTTTTTGTACTAGTCCAGAATGCTAGCCCGTGGACTAAACTGCATCTCGTATTACCTAAGTATGACGTTCGCAAAACAAGATTTGCAAAGCTCGAAACAAAGTTGTGTAGATATATATCTTATAAATTACGTATACCAAGTAATTCGCGATATAAATACAAAATAAAGAACAATTTAAGGTTTACATGCGTCATGTTTGTGTTCTTGATTAAATTATATAATAAAATTCAGGTCAATACACAAAACTTTATTTGGATGTTAAAATTTAAAATTTAAATGTTAAAATTTAAAATTTTAAATTTGCGCCATTCATCACTATAAGGATGTTACATTAGAGCGCTTTCATTCATTTCACAACATGTTTCGATGTAATACATCATCTTCAGTTATAGTGATGAATGGCGCAAATTTTAACATTTAAATTTTAAATTTTAACATCCAAATAAAGTTTTGTGTATTGACCTGAATTTTATTATATATTTTAAAATAAAGAACTTTAAACTATTCTACCCTCTCTCTAATAAATTTGCGATAAGAACAGCTACGAGCATTAAGAACGCAATGGCGCAATGGACGTATGTAGAAACTGCGTGTACTCCCCAAAGGAGTGCACCCTTCCAACTTTCTTATGCATCTTAAAAACATCTATCCCGAAATGTCGCTGATAAGAAGACAAATGCTTATCCGCCTTGAACCCTTTTAGCGTACAGCTTACAGAATAAGATAATCACGAAGACAGACGACATTTTTGTCGTGAATCGACCCCTAGATCGCGTAATACCAATCACTCAGCGGCAGCATTCGGCCGTATTTCTCATCCACAGTGAACGACGTGAGTCTGACAAGGTAGCTGACGTCAAAGTGACAGACTTCAACAACTACGAGGACTCACAGCCACGAAGAGAGCCAAGGGCAACCAACCAATGGACAGATTTTTACGAAATACTGCACGACCTCAAAATCGTAATTTTTAATATCCTACGAGTGGCGATAACAAAAGGGACGAATGAGGAAACTCGCGAGGTGTGTATTGAGATGCTGCAATCTGGTCGCCATATTCTAAATTTATTTGTTTCCATGGTCACTATTAGCAAACAGAGTTACGTGTTCTTTAAACGTTTACCGCGGCTACTGCTGACGTAATTGTGAATCAGCCGAAGGGTTAGTGCATTTTAAGATTTCTTTTGAGGCAGGTTAGGTTAGGTTAAAACATATTATTTTTGATTAGGTTATGTTAGAATTTACAGTGGTTGAATTATGTAATCTTTAATTAAGGATTTTTAAAAAAAAATAAATTGAAAACTTAGAAAGAATTAAACAATTTTTAAATTTCGAAACTTGAAAGGAGATGAGACTGCTACTCGGGATATCTAGCAGGAAACGAGAGGATAACACAGAAATTAACCTTAAGTGAATATCCTATGACGATGTGGACTGGACTCAAGGTCTTAGGGTAGTGTCCAGTGACGCAATTTTCTGACGTGGCGATCAGAAGCGAGGCGACTATCTTCACCAACTGAGCCAGCTTATGCAGAAACATGGTTAGTTAGATTTTAGCTTCATGCAAAGTACGAATTATATTTGCGTGATGCGAACAGGCCTTCTCCCGACAACGTTTAGCGTAGACACCAATAAGAAATATAAACAAAATAAGTTGATTCCTTTCGGAGATGAAACATGCAAATGCACGGAGGCAACCTCCGCATATTTTGTTCGTATTACAGTAGAGCCTCGTCCATCGAGTGTTTGTCCACCGCGGATTTGCTTATGCACACAAGGACAAGCGAGAGGGTTCAATCGACGAATTCGGAAAATTTAAATATATGCAAATATATATAAAGCTCGACATGTTTGTACTCTTACGTATCTCACAGGGCCCTTCCCTTGGAACAGTGAGTCGCCACACTTAAATATCCCTATTTGAGGCACGGGGTTCGTCCACCGCCGCGGATCAACCCGTCGCAAATTCTAGTGTACGAGGGTTTACCGTACGCAGCGAAATGCGTGTGATACGACAAGTACTTAATTCCATCACTAAAGCTGTTGGAACGTACAGTTGCATTGCAGCAATTCAAAGAATCTTCGCTCTGATTTCGTATTTATCATTTCCTGCTGACAATTACGATAAACTGCATTTTCAGATTTTTGTTTTTGTTTTTGAAATTCGATATATGGGGATGTTTCGCGGTTTGGAATAAGTGTCATAAAAAGAAAAGTAAGGCAGAGGATCCTCTCAACTTCACGCAATAAAATGGGGCAGTGGCAGAAGAGACGACGAAGATTTGCTACGTGTGGGTTTGCAACCGCGAAACCTTCGTCTGTTTCTCGAATTATTCATGACTTAGGTCTCCCGGGCATTATCACGCTTACGTGTCCGTGGGCCTTGCGCTCATAACTCAGCAAGTCGAAGGAAGTTAAACTGACATCACGCCCTTGTTTCTCTCGTAAGTACACAAGCAGCCAGAAGCACTCAGCATTCATTTGACCGCGGTGCAAACCAACGACACGTGCTGGAGGCTCGCGGACGGGATGTTTCGAGTTCGATTTCCGTTCCGAAGGCCGGCCACGGCAACAGAAAATTCCCGTGGTTTTCTCAGTCCCTTCAGGATAATGCAAACAGAGTACTTTCAAGTACCTCGCGACTAATTCCACATCCTTTCGAATTCGTCCTTCACCAGACGTCGACATTTACCTGCCGCGTCTTCATGGAGTTACTCACAAAATCCTTCTACTTCCGGCGTGGTTCTCCACGATCTAATGAATGACACTGTTGGCCATCGTTCACACTATGACGCCGTATACGGCAGGGGTAGCGGCGCTGTCTGCCGAACACCACAAAACATTTATTGTTTATGGTTCCGTTTGAACCAGAAACAACATTGGCGACATTACAATTAAACTCCGTAACTAAATATGCTGTAATAACAGAGCAAAAACACGCTTATCAGGCTAGAAAAATCGTCAAAACAAATTAAACTGACTTATTCACAAAATTTCACGTGGCGGACGAGCCAAATGCCCTCAGTAGATATCACGTGGTATCACGTGCGATATTTGAGAACTGAATTTACCTTCTGGAGACGTCGCTAGAAAATCCTGTTTCCCTCAGATCGCTACGACGTTGAGGAAGTGAGAGCATTCTGTCCCTTCCCTGGGGAGTGCGCAAAGAACGCCACATCTCGGTTTGAGAGGGGGAATCACCAAGGTGCAGCCCAAAGAACAGCTTTGGGAGAAACTGGTACAGGCCCTTCATAAAGCAATTTCTTCCCGTCGCTGCATCGGAGTCTCTCAGCAGCGTCGAATCGCCTGTGCTCTTCAGTTCGCAGCAGGAACTCATTTAAAAAGCAACTGTCACTTTTACTAAATGCCCAATTAAAAAAGTAATTCAGCGATATGCTCAACGTTTAGATAAAGGACAAGTACCTTAAAAGAAGGCGTTCAATGAGATTCAGAAGAGATTAAGTAAATGAAGAACTATATCGACTTATATAACATCACGACAAACTTTGCAACGAGGTTCACTCGTGTGGTTGGACATCGAAATCAAAGAACCTACGAAAGGCGGAGAAAGTAGCCCGAATGCTGTAGACAAATTTATGATTGCAGAATTTTGTGGGAAAGCATTTTTAAAAGCCGGCCACGTCAAGATGACTCTTTGAAAAACGTAGCTCGGAACGACGTTTCGTGGCAAGCTCTGGTACAACAGATTTACCGACTTCGTCAGAAGAAGAAATATTTCGATGGAAATTACAGACGGAACTCAGTTCTCCACGGGACTGTGCCACGTGTAGCCTCTGTGCTGTTCAGTTGCTCCCAATGCCTTGATCCTCCAACGCGAAGATAAAAGTCCAATGTTCTGTTTTAATATCTAGAGAACAAAAACCGTCTCCTTAATTAAAAATACACAGAATTCAGGGTTACTATCTATAACGTTAATCTTCTTATTATTATTTATATTTTATTTAGTGTTCTGTCTGACGACAGGTCCATAAGAACAGGATCCTTCCATCCTTTTCTCGGACTGGGACCTGTTCATATACGTTCTTGGCAGATGATCCAGAAGTGGTTTGCCATTGCCTTCTTCTGTGTGTGAATGGAGTAATTGTTGGGATGCCACGGAGGAAAACTCCGTGTTGCCTAGACCACGGCCTTGCCCAACACAAGTTATAAATTCGGGGACCGCCGGGAATCGAACCCGAGACCCCCAGGATTACAAGGCCAGCGTTCTAACCGCTAGACCTCATAAAAATTTCTCGCCTCCCTTTAATTAAAAATGTAATCACAAAGATATCCTTTGGTCCCTGGAAAGTGGTAAATCCGTCAACTGCGGATTCTGTACCTGAGACAGCGTCCAGAAATCGTGTTGTCTGCCACCACGTACGAAGTCCTCCTTCACGAGCAAAGGCTGCCCCGTGTGTTCGCTGGTTCCCGATTTGTCGCAGCAGTAGTTTTCACACTTAATGCTACTTAGCATACATTCTTCGACCTGTTTTGTCAGGAACTCACGGGGTTAAAACTAAATTTTGATCGACTTCACAAACGTAAACATCGATCTAGGAATAATCTGATTCAAGCGACGCAACTGAATGAACTATCGACAAGAGTATACAATCGGAACATGACATGGTCTGCATTGTGACCAAAGTACATATTACGCTGTGCAGAGATGTTGAGTTGCACAGCGCGAAATGCGTGGTCTTACTTACAGTTGTAAAGTCACCTTGGAAACGTCCAGTTACATACGACACCTCCCGCCTCCCCCGCTGCCAATGTTAAATCGCGAATCGAGCAGCTAGCCCGAGCAAGCGTGTCCACAGACTGGCAAAGTTATTGGGGGTCAACGCAAGCCGATTGCGACTTAAGACATTTCTTATAAATTCGTTTTAACCTAACCCGAAGCCACACAACGCAGTAAATGACTATTATTAAACCAGTAAAGAAATTAAATTCCGCCAAACTTATTCCTTCTTCTTCATTACGTGCGTAAACGTACGGCACCGCTCAGATTTTCTATCTAATGTGTACGAGGCTTACCAAAAATATCTTCTCCATTGACTGCTTTCATAACTTTTCCCCGATAATCTGTCTACAAGTTCTGCCCGCTTCTGTCACTGTCGTGTATACGCACCATCTTTTTTCGTCCGTGAGCATCATTTTACATTTTTCCAAAAATAAATTGTTCCTTGCTTCTTCAGAATCTCTCCACCAGAACGTAAGCCTCACTCTACAAAGTTGAGTAACACCTCTGTACTTTTCAAGTGCTTTGTAAAACTGAAATTGTGCCTTCTTCCTTGCTGTACGCTTTGCTTTCTCCAACATTTCTAAGAAATAACCGATTATCAGTGCATTCTACTGTGTATAATTCGTCGAACCAATAAATTACGAAGACAATAAAATACACCTAATTATTTATTCTACCCAAAACCCCATAATATTTTAAACGGGCGATGTTTAATGATTAAACGAAATTTATTAATATAATCACGGAATATTCAGACAATAAAAAGTAGACCTAATATTGAGTGACTCTTATTTTGGTTATTCTTCGATAATTTGACAAATACATTTAAATACAGACGACACGTGTATTAATTTTTACGTTGTTTAACGACGCTTAAAAGTGCCGGTATTATACCGTCGTTGCCGTGGACGCTCTGAGCAAAACCACGAAAAATATCAGCAACTTTCTTTCCCAGAAAATATTCAGGAAGTGTAGGAATCAGAGTTCAATCAAATCATTTCATATTTTATATTTAATTTTAGAAATCAGCCAAATTCTAATAAGCAGACATAAGACAATTTCCAGCCATAGAAAATAATATCAGAACACAGTTACATCCTAAGAAATGCAAATATTTGTAACCCAGAGACAATAAATTTGTTCCCAGACGTTAATAAAACGATTATCGTTCGCTGCGTGCGTGTCTGGATACGAACCGCGTGCTCTATCGCGAGATGCAGGGTCATGGCTAGTTCATGCTCTGTTTTCTGTGCAGATAATTTGCACCGGGGTCAGCAATGCAACCAATAGCTGTTTGTTCTTTGTGTTAGGTTAGCAACAAATTGCTTCCGACTGAGTTGTCAGAATCCTTGCGGTAATGCTCTGTAATGGCGTGCGTCCATTTGAGATAGCAAACAAGAGCTAATCGCCCAGGAAGCTTGCGTGGCGAGGGAACGAAATACTTGGAGGGTTGTTTTTCCCTCCACCCCAAATCCACCCTCGCACACTCTCCTTATTATATTACATTTTTACGATGATGTTTCTTTTCTACTTTATAGCTGCCGCGTTCGTGAGCTTACGCGGGGGAACGTGCCACTATCTGTTGCTATTAGTTTGCATTGCATTGTCACACTTTAAAACACACCCTGTACATAATAAGGCACACACATTAGGCGCCTTATATATGGCACGCAGTAATAGAGAAACAGGTGGGAGGAATTATCACAACAAACAGGGCGAAGCCAGCTGATACGGCCACTTCATGAAAGCATTTTATTCTTAATTAAACGTCATATAAACATTGTGCAGTGCATTACAGTGGCATGTTTCCGACGAAACGTTTACTCGTGCAATAAAATTTGTAAAAATATGCAAGAGCAAAGTGTTGGAAGGGCACAAAATGGAGTAGCCTTTATAACTCGCACAATGCTACAGGGGAATCTGTCTCTTACAGACTACCACCATCGAACGCGGGTCTCATTCACAATGGAGAAATGGATTATCCGAAAATGCTCAACGTCTCACAGGATAATAATCAGCGAAGGACACGTAAAACGAATGTGCACCGACTTTTATACTTCAGAAAATCACGTAAATGATGGGACTACGTTCTGAAGTGTCAAACAAAATTGGAAGGTAAAATCCGTACCGGAATACACGGAGTTTCCACTTGCGTATTTTTTTAACTTTTATTCTAAATGAGAGCATCCATCGAAGAATTATTTGTAGAAAATAGCAACAGTTCTAAGTAAGTCCACAAATTTGTCTAACCTCGCCCACCTAAACAACCCTCTTCAAGCTCAACCTTCCGTAACCTAACCTAACCTAACGTAACCGAACCTAACCTAACCTAACCTAACCTAACTAACCTAACCTAACCTAACCTAACCTAACCAAATAAACAGGGTGTCTCTGCCCTAACCGTACGCCCTCTTACACTGCTCCTCCACAAAGTCGCTGTTGAGGGCTACGCCCCTAAAACGGACCTCTGCATCTTCCGTCCGGGCTTCAGGCATGGATATTCTCCCAGCAGTAAATTCAGTAAAATTAACCTAACATTGCATAACCCACCGTCATAATCGACGCACCCAAGCCTAATTCAACCCAAACTATATAATCTCATCCCACCGAAACCCCCCCCCAAAAAAAAAGAAAATGTTATTCGGCGAGACAAAAGTTTCCTTTTTTATGGCCACTGAATATGAATCGCTGAATAACTAACTCCCGGGTAGCATAACCCGCAGGTCCAACACCGCCACCGGCCACCTTGTAAAAATGGCCGTGGAAACACCAAACCTCACTTCTTCGTTCTTTGAGCCATCTCAGACTGGGAAAATTCTTAGAGCCAGCCTCTTCCCTCGAGCCAAGAAGTGTCTGGGGTAAGTACACGGGGTACAACCGTGAAATTGGTTCCACAGTTGCGGGCTGTGTCGTGGCCTGTGCGTATCAACTCAGTTGCCGTATGTCTCAGAGAGAGAGAGAGATTGTTCGTCGTAGGATGACGAGGCGGGGGGGGGAGGGGGACTTTGCTCCTGGCCGGAAATTGCAGGTGACTAACTGCATAAAACCACGCGGTACGCAGCACTGGACTGAGAACAAAGCACGGAATGAAGACTAAAACGCGGAGACAGAGAGAACATGGGGAAGAGGAAATGAACGACGAAAGGAGATTGAGGAAGAGAGAGGATGGATGGTAAGAATGGTGGGCGTCTTTTTTGTTGTAACCCATCTCAGATCAGATTACATTTTGCAAACATCGAAAGCAAACAACAACAATTTCAACCAATAAACGTGCTGAGACATGTGTCGATAGCCCGACTGCTCCTGCCCGATTCAACCCAATGAAACAAATTAATTTAATATTTCCAATTTAATTTCGTATTCGGTTTGAAAAGCCGGATGTGACGTAACTACCTCTGCTCTGCCTACGGCAGAACGTTAATTCCCCGTCTGATCGCCTGGTCTGCAGGAAATCTCTCTCTCTCTCTGTCTCATGTCCACTTTGTAACGCTGGTTGCTTGCGAACTCGGCGCTCTTGCGGGTTGCACAAATTTCTGACCTCGACCAGCCCAGCGGCCACACTCATTCATATGTTTCGAAGTTGTCCTCGGCCCCTCAGGTGAATGTGGGGGTAGTAACTCACAGATTCCCTCTCCGCCAATTCATAATAACTCTTCTGGCAGTGCAAACGACGTCTGTTCAACAGTTCTTACGTATGAATGTGCTATATCAGGCATTGAAAATGCGAACCTTATGGTTGCTGAGAACTATATCCACTTTCTGAATAAAATACGATAATTATTTAACAGTACCAAATAAAAGTTTTGCTGTCTTCTCGTATGAATTATGAAGTAAGCGAGCAATCTACCCAGTGTAATTACAGAAATGTTATCAGTCTCCCTTGTCCCAAAGTTTCTCATCCGACGCGTAGGCCAATTCTTGAATATCATAAAAGATTATAATCCCTAAACCCAAGGACATTTTTCTTTAAGGTGTACCATTTACATTAATTAGTTTCAAAGACTTTCGTCACTATTTTACCATTAATTCTGTATGAATATGAATAGAATTTGAGTCCTTTTTTTTCATGCCAGTCACTGAGATGCACGATAACTTCGTTCCGAATACTGATTCGGTGAGGCGCTAGGACCCCTTGACCGGAGGGGCACACCTTCAAGAAACATCCGAGTACAAGCCTTAAAACCGACGTGAAACAGCGGTCCCTGTGTTGGAGCGTTTGACCTATCTAGCCACCGGGATCGGTGGTAATAAAAACTTCTCTATGCTGCGAGTATTTGATGTGTCTGCATTTTGGACCTGCAGGGCTCGACTAAGTGTCCAGGGCCGTCTCGTCCAGCAATAATCGTTCCAGTGCACTTTATACGAGCTGCATTACTGTAGAGCGTCGTTCAAACTGAATTTAATACAATTCTAATCGATAAAGGATTTTATTGAATTTAAATTACAGTGTCCGGAATGCCAGACACGAAAACATCCACGTTCATCACACTGTCAACGCTTATTGAATTTAGTAGATAATAAATCCAATCAGCGTAGAAATTTATGGCTAAGGTTCTATTTTATTAGAACAGGAAGCTGTAATTTGTGTAGCATTAATCCGTGAGAGGGGGCCGCTGAAGTCCCCCTCTCGTGTGCCAATCATAAAACTGTAACGCAGATTTTGCGGCACTGAGAGGTTTGCTGCTCCAGAAGCTATAAATCCATTTGCAATCACGTGGGGAATTACGAATTATTTTATAATGAAAATTCAGACGAGCTCGTTTGCATCGCATGCACGAGACAGAATACTAAAACATCGCGAGACGTCAGATCCCGATGCACGGATTTTGTTATGAATATCGTTCGTGGAATTACAAGATGAGACAAAACTATTTGCTTTTTTACACTTTACTCTAGTGTACTAAACCGCTGCTTAAAATTATTTCGCTGTTTCACTACGACACATCACGTGATGAAACCTATAAAACCAAAAAATATCTGACAGGGTTGCGTATGAAGGGGGAATCATTCGCCGACTATAAATCGACGTCTTCCAGGAGGAACTAAGAACATCCAGAGACAACATCGGGCAAGACAGCTGGACTACAGGTGGCATTCGAAGCAGGCAGGCGAACGCGAGTGAGACGCCTTACCGCTGAGCGAACCTGCTATGAGATTTGGATTTTACGCCCAGCTACGTGACGTACGGAAACATTCTGAACGCTAAGAAGTTAACGCAAAGTCTGGGAACATTTGGATCTCAAACAGAAATGAGAACACACTAATTTCATCGAAGACCATCGCCTCGCATGGCGAAACTGGAGGAACCGGAAGTTGCATTAACTGTTGCCGCGTTTCATTCCGTTGCATAATATTCAACAGTTTCAATTCAGATGACCTTTCACGCATGACATCAAAGATTCGCAACATATAACATATGGAAAATGTTCCACAAATGATTTGTATGTATTATTACGATCTGCCTCTTTGCAAATTATCGCACATGCCAAGCTCAAATGGTTCACAATCGACCGTCATCAGACACAGACATACAGAGCTACACTTGTTAATTCTCACCTAAGGGCGCGCGACATAGTAGCAGCATTGCCACGTCATATTCTTGTCACTGATCCGTAGTTAAGTCAGCATAAAACATTTTTAAGTACTGAAAAGAATAACACAGGAACACGATGAATTTATCAAGACGCCTCGCTGTTCCGGTCTCACAATTATAAGAATCACTGTACTCAATTTTTGTCCTGAGCTGCAGTGGCCTCCTTCGGAATAGTTCGCTCCTGCGGCTATAGACGATTTACGACGTTGTTTCCGACTGTCGAAGCATTTCCGGAAGTAATTCTGCTGTAAGAACTCCAAACCGGTCGTCGTAATCTTCCGAATCTCTTCCGCGGGTTTAAAATATTATCCCTTCAGATAATTCTTCGTGATAGGGAAGAGGGAGAGGTCTCACGGAGTGAGATGTGGTGTTTCAGGACCTCGATTGATTTTTCGCCAAAAACTCCTTGACGGAAATCACTGTGCGCGCGACGCGTGTTATCATGGTGGTGAATCCACCTGTCAGGGAACATTTATAGCCTCACGCACTGAACTCGGCGTCTCAGATGCTCCAAAATTTGGAAACGAAACTTCTGGTTGGCAATCTGGTCAGGTGGAACAAAGTCAAAAAAAAAATCATGACTTTTGATTTTGACAACTGCGCCTTCGTGGGGGGTGAACCTACAGATTTACATTTCCGCTTTTTCTCAGGGTCATACAAAAACAGAATTTCCATCCCCAGTTTCATGTTGAGTCACTTCGGCATAAAATCCGGTTACACACATTCGTACGACGGGCAGAATGTTTATCGCAACACAACTCAGAAACACGCAAACCTTCTGGTCCGACTGGGATTCGCACCCAATACGCAAGTCTTCCAAGTCTCTGATGCCACACGCGTCTTCGATAAAGCGGCCACTGAGATCGACATATCTCGTTTCTTTCGATGTACTGTTGATTTATTTATAGCGGCAGCTTCCAGTTGCTAGAGGAGACTCTATTTAGCATAAAACGGTGGAGCAGTCTTCTACAAACATTCTACATAGGCGGTGGGTGGGCCCCAATTTGTCAAAGACACATGACGCACACCGCAAAACTTCACTTGAAAAAAGGGGGGTTATGAAACTCTACATGACCATAAATATGTATCTACATATAAATCCCTGCTCTTTAAAACGCAGGCTTACGAAAACAACACATATCACAAGCGGAATAAAACTATTTACGATGAACCAGCGATTACGAATTCTTGTAACGTGTATATATATATATATATATATATATATAAAACGAAAGATAAGATATTGTCTTTATCTGTAACGTGCGAATATATAATTTATTAGAAAAATTCGCGACACGCCAGTTGAGGAGCACTGGGAAAGAAGGATTTAGTGAAAATGTATTTTTGTTTGTGGAAAGAGGCGATCACTGCCAAAGTTCACGACGCACAGTAAAGATGCGCCTATCTATACCACCTAATTCCAAACCCATAATTCAATAAACCCATCACAAAGTCTATTGGTGGGTTTCATTAGGTTTCCAGAATAAGATGCTTAATTTTCCTCACGATAATTAATACAGGCAGGCTATTTACATTTCTAACCCTGATGAAGGTTCTTCTCCAGGAGACAAGAACCGCATATATACAGCAACTTTTTCTTTAAAGTTTTAAGGAACTATTCTTACATTTTACTGGACGGATTAAGAAAAACCACATAAAGTCATGGGTCGATATCTAACATCGGGATCTCTGGAACAGAAAACAGTGGCTCTGATCGATAGATCACGACATTCGGTGACGTTTCGTATCACAATTTAATCAAGTATTCGTCCTGAATCCATTCCTATCTTCATAAGCATTGTTTTGAGTGCGTTAATATTATTTCAAAGCAAATTATGTAAGTTTTTTCAGTGCGTTATGTGTTTAAGGGCTTCGAAACCTGAAAACTTTCTGCTTTCGGGCTTTTAATAGTGACGTACGGTGTGAGGCGACTGCTTTAAACGGAAGTCTGAGACTCAGACAGTGGAAGGGCTCGGCCCTCCTCTACTGCCCTCAGTTTTAGGCCGCGTGCCTGCGCCACGCGTGATTGCTGTGGACCCAAAAGAAACAAGAACTTCTCCTCTTCCCCTCCCCCACCCGCCGGCAGTCCATGTCGAAATTCGAATCATAATTCAAACACGACTTACATCCGTTTTCTTCTTGTGGCCTTTTGGGAGTTGGTCCGGGTTGGAAGCTCAACATCCTTCTTCCACCCCCTACCCCACCCCCACCCTTCTGCGTTAAACTCAACTTCGGCTGCCATTTCTTCAAAGATATGGAACGAAACCACACATTTCTTTTTTAAATTCCGCACAGTTCCCCGTGCCTTTTACCACGTGCATCCTTTTACAAATTTTCTACCGAGGTCCTTCGACTTTTTCCTTTCATTTATTTTCCATTCTGGGCAAGACAGATATTTACTGTAATAGCCCGAGGATCCGCCCGACATTTCCCTCTTCTTTCCGATCTCCTGCATCCGTCCGTCCACTCGATAAAACCTTCGATTCTCGGAACATATCCGAATATGACACAGCGCGATGAATACACAAAACGCATATCGATTCATGCATTATAATCGCAAGGAGTTTAATCTATAGTCAATATTTTGAAAGATGTTTCAACCTGTTGGCTTTCCTTAATGGAAACTCGAAAACTTTAGAAGTATTTTACTGTGGCTACTTAAATACGGGTGTAAGTTTGACGACGTTGGTTTTCTGGGTAATACCGAGTGGACTTGCGAGTAGCCACCGAAGACTCAGAGGAACGTACAGCGTCTACATCTTCAGCAGAATTAGAAGACCTTATTCGACATGCCGTGAATTTTACTCCAAGAAGACGACGCCCCATCGAACGGACGAACACAGCCTTGATTTCACTGCCATGGACCAGCATCACACGACAAGAACTCGGCCACGTCTGACTTCTGTCTGTACCGAAAACTGAAGAAACATCAGATGCCTCTTCCCTGTCTTCAGTTCTGACAGAATATCACTTTTTTAGACGATGAATTCAAGACCGCTGTTAGCATGTCGTTTTCTCAACAGGACGCACAGTTTGATCGTGACGGACTCATCGGAGAACCTGAACGTGGCGAAAATTAGTTGACCACAGAGGTCATTCGTTGTGTTAAGAAACAAGTATGTAAGGTCACCGAGAAATTTCAAGAACACTGCCCGTTTCTGTTTCAAGGAGAGGCATTCCCATTACAGAAGTAAGTAGGCGTTACTTTTCTGAACGCCTACGTAACATCAGTGGCGGATGTATGAAAAAAAGCCAAGAGCTTTTGAATAATATCTCGTATGATTTTCTCTAAACCACCAGGAAAAACATAATAACAATACATTTCTGTAAGTATACTGACAACACGTCAATTTAAAACTGAAGAAATTGCAATCATCGAAACGTCGAGTTTATCAATAAAGGTCGGATATAATCGGAGATTTAAAGGTGAACATTTTACAAAATGATTCTGAGGACGGCGTGGACATGAGGGGCTAGCGGCTGGCTGGACAAAGTTGGACAAAGGAAGATTCTGTAAGAAACAGTTACAGACATCTAGATTAGTGGAGTGGTCTAACTAGGGTTGGAACGAACAGAAGAGAGGATAAGTTGATGAAATGCTGGCCAACAGAGAACATTCAGAGTAATTAAGACAGGTAAAATGATACAGAAGAAAGGATGTGTTTTCATTCCATTGCTTGCTAGTAGAACGCCCGAAGTCGTCCCTCTCCATCCTGAGGTCACTTGTAAATAAAATGCTGATTTATAATCTTAGATGCATTGCGTGGCCAAATGAGGAAACGAATATGGATGACGCAACTTAATTTGCGGAGTTAATTAAAAGAACGGATAAGACAGAAAAATACGTCTGAATAAAAATTTATGTTTACAATCAATTAATGATCATTATTGACATTAATATTAATCATTTCTGAGAGCCCAAGTGTAACGTACGTTCTTATTCTACGGACAGCAGTGTTGTACACTGCTGGGATGGAAATCCGACACAGAACTTGGTTATGGACAATATTCATTTGTCCTGTGAGCGCCAGTGCACGTCAGCCCTCTGCAGAACCAGCTCTTTGAGCGTGGCACATGTAACGGCGAAATTGAAGTCTCTTTTGAGAAAGCTTTCCGCACACGGAATTTGTTGAACAAGTTTCTGTTCGTTTCAATTCATTCTTGTTTAATATATAGGCCTGCGGCATATTTATTTGTATTTGCCTATCGCAGGCTCTTTGCCGTTCGCATATATTTCGATGAAGGAACTGAACTACTATTATTAATTTTGTCTCGAACTCACAATTAGACCAATGACTCCTCTACACTTCAAAGGGTTCAAAGAAAATATGCAGTTTTACGTTACACAAGATTTTAATTTCTAATGTGCTCATAAATACGAAAAAAATATTTTAGTTAAATTTCTTGACATTCCCTTTAAGAACTCATCACGATGCCTTTTTCTTATCAGCGTCTTTAAGAGCAAAAAATAGTTGCTCATCTGTTCGGGGATAAAGTAAGCCTCCTCGTACACACTATGTCTAACAGAAAATTCTATACTTTTGCCGTGGATCGTAATTTCAAGGTCACGCCATCAGCCACACGTGTTTCCGCTCCCATCGAAGTTGTGGGATCACTTAAATTTTTAACAGAGTTTAATTCTGCTTTCTTTAATCAAAATAATTCATCCCTTTCTTCCATCTCCTTCTTGTTCTTAATTTAATTGTACTTTATTGTGTTTTTTAACTTTATTACTTATTGTAATTAGCTTTTCAGCTGTTAATGAACGCCTTACTAAACAGATTGAACTCGATTAAATTGATTGAATTAAATTATCACCTGAGACAGAAAACAGAATCCTGTGTAATAATCGTATAATGAATCATTGTTGTTATATACCTTAAAGCAATTTTCTTTAACCCCCGACCCCGCGGTGACGTCAGTCCGTTACATCTGACAGGCGTCACCAGGACTCATAGCTTCCGGGGTATGGCAGAACGCTGAATTCTATCGAACAATTACAGATATGCCAACAGCAAGAAGTGTGCCAAATTCTATGTCAGTAAACAGGCTGTGACCACGACTCCTGGTGCCTCCAGGTACCCCCAATCTCTCTCTCTCTCTCTCGGAAAACGAAACTATCCAAATGTCTTGCTTTACCATCTGTTATCCGTAGCCTCTCCTCGGATTCTGTGTCTTGCTGAATGTTTTGTATGTAATCACTCAGTTTATCAGACTAGAGTCTAGGCCGTACGTTCCAATTCTTAATTTCGATATTCCCTTGATTAAAATTCCTTGTCAACACTTTATAACCTTACTGTCTTTCTCCTTGTTTATCATGTCCGCTAAAGTCTTGCCAGCCTTCCTCTGAACCAATCAGGAACCCCAATTTATCTCCACTCTAGCAATCACCCACCAGTAGTGCCATAACCACTAATTCCAAAAACCCCATCTGTCCACTTCGTCTGAAGATACGATTTTCAGTCTATAATGTTTCTCCTTACAATTAACAGCAAAAGTGACAATTCTAGTAACTTATGATGTAATTCTCAAGCTCTTCCTATGGAAACATGTCCGCACTCCACCACAGTCTTTATTCGAATCAAAGCATAATCAAAAATCAGAAACTAGACTAAAAAGAACTTAGACTTAATAATAAATTAAATACAAATCAGTCACGGAACAAATTTAAAGAGCTGTAAAACATGAAGCTCGAGAACTGCATTTAAACTTTTCCATTACCAACCAAACAGACGAAATTATTTGAGGATAGCCCACAGACGCTGGCACGAGGCCACAACAAGTCGTCAGACCTAAGACGCTCAAGGTTGGCGGTGACGACGCTTTCAAAAGCACGGGGGCGTGGCGCTTTCTCGGCTATTCTACGACTGTTTACCACACACTCATTACAAAAGAAACCGTCTCGAAGGATTGGGAATATCGATATTTAACACGCGGTATTTTTATGCTTCTCTGGCACGAACGTTTTGCAAGTCCGGATTAAACCACTTGGCTATATCGGAACCACAAAAACCGTGATTGAATCAGCGATGCAGGAACACGAGGGAAAACTCGAAAATCATTTTCAATTATATTAGTAAATACGTGCAGAATCTACGTAGCTGTGTATAACATTTACCGCAGTCAACCAACTGAACTGTGCACACAAACACACGCACTTTTTAAAACACACGCAATAATCAGTCGCACTGGAAATGTGAACGTTTGGGGAAAAAATGTAAATGTTTCAAGGTGTTGGTTTAGTCCCACAAATTGACGCTCAGCCTTTGTCTTCAAGCGCTGGTTGTTTATGTATCTTCTTTATTATAATTAATTATTTTATTTAGTGTTCTGTCTGACGACAGGTCCATATGAACAGGATCCTTCCATCCTTTTCTCGGACTGGGACCTGTTCATATACGTTCTTGGCAGTTGATCCAGAAGTGGTTTGCCATTGCCTTCTTCTGTGTGTGAATGGAGTAATTGTTGGGATGAAACGGAGGAAAACTCCGTGTTGCCTAGACCACGGCCTTGCCCAACACAAGTTATAAATTCGGGCACCGCCGTGAATCGAACCCGAGAACCCAGGATTACAAGGCCAGCGTTCTAACCGCTAGACCACCTCATCTTATTATTATTTAGTGTTCTGTCTGACGACAGGTCCATATGAACAGGATCCTTCCATCCTTTTCTCGGACTGGGACCTGTTCATATACATTCTTGGCAGATGATCCAGAAGTGGTTTGCCATTGCCTTCTTCTGTGTGTGAATGGAGTAATTGTTGTGATGCCACGGAGGAAAACTCCGTGTTGCCTAGACCACGGCCTTGCCCAACACAAGTTATAAATTCGGGCACCGCCGTGAATCGAACCCGAGAACCCAGGATTACTAGGCCAGCGTTCTAACCGCTAGACCACCGTGGCAGGTTCCAGAAACGTAGCAACTAATATTCTCCAGCTGGGATGATGCGAACACCAGAACCTAATCAGAGGCGATCACAGAGGCTAATTATAACGGATCAAAGGACTAATCAAACAGAAAGGGGGGAATTTCACATGAGCAGTTCAAAGAAGGCAAAGTGAAACGACTGCTCTGACCCTCTGATTAGATAAGAAACTGAATAACTATCCAGCTAGCTGACTAATTAATTAATTGGCTAATTTGTCAGATCGTCGGTTGAGTCTTGGTGAGGCTTCGACAGCTGACCGGTTCATAATGACGTCACTACTGAACAGTTACGAAGTAAGAGTGGAATAAGTCAGAGAGTGAACTTACATTTCGGACCACCAGTAGTAGATTCGGGTGCGGGCAGCGATGTGATAATGCAGGTTAGAATTAACTGTTCTGAGGGGCCCATAAATCTCAATGTCGATAGTAACACAAACCTGTCTAACAGTTCGCAATTGTTTAAAAACTAACAACTAACACAATTTGTTCAGTGACAACCACATCGAAACATTTTCCTCGGGCTCTCCCTACCTTGTTGTTTAATATTTGTCATGATTCTCTCAATTTATTAGGAGGTTATTAACCCTTTGAAGCTGAAGATCGTCTGAATATTATTTATGAATTCAGTCCGTACCGCGAAGAAAACACTACACCTCACCATTACGAAAATCAGCTGGTTAACCCTTTGAAGCCGAAGCTCGTCTTCATAATATTTACGAATCCAGACCGTACCGCGAAGAAAACACTTCACTTAACCATTAGAAGTCGAATCAGGCGGTACCACATAAGATTTAACATCCCGGTCAAAGCCTTAACACATCAGCTGATAGAAGGCAGGCAAATACCACACGAACCAACGAAAATGGACTCGAGACACTGATTCTTCACATTTTTTATGCTGTACAGTGAATTTACAAATAGAAATGCTGATGAACGATTTATATGCCGACAGCAGTCGTCAGCTGAGACAACTTGAGACTATTTAATCAGATTTTAGTTCCAACCCACTGAGAATTTCGCAATTTAAAGTATTTCATATACGTTCGATGATCTTTAACACATATTTCAGGCCCTTCGCGATTTTTCGTGCTACATTAGCTTGGTTCCATGATTATTGCACATACGCACGTATTTCTTTCACTGTAATTCAGGAACCTAGAGCTCAGCGGGACGTCGGCGAAGCGACTAATAATATTTTCCTCCTCAGCCTGTGCGATATTTTTTTGTGATACATCAAGTCACAGACGTAAAACTGACAGCCGAATGATTTTCCTGGCAAATGTCATTCTAGCAGTGACTACGATATTAAAAAAAATAATTTCAATAAGCATCTGCTAAAGTAAGAAGAGTTACATTATAATTAAGCAGCTTTATCTCCATGAAATTCCTAATATTATATCCAGAAATGTTTAAAATAAAACTACGACTATCTTTTTGCGGAAGGTTTTTATTTTTCATCGTGTCAAATCACCGACGCTGAGCAAAATCTAGTTCACCGCAAAAATTTGTAGTCTACATCCAGACAGCAATTTCGTACGAAACCCACGAATTTGCTTTATACACCATTAAACTTGTGAACTGACAAAGGGAGCAGACATGCGCACGTGATTGCGTTGCTACAAATTAACTCCGTATATTCACTGGAACAGAATTAGGGCACTGAGTAAAAAGCGGACTGCGCTCAACATAATTAATTTATGTCGTCACATTTGTGAATGTGAATGAGTTTCTACTTTCACGTAAATAAAAAAAAATCCTAACAAACGTAGTTGAGCTTCTGGTTCAAACCCCGGCTATCCTCACCGAGGTTTTTTTCAGTCTCTACAGGAAATGCTGGGATAGTACACGAAGTTCACTACTCACTGTCGTTGAACTGAACTCGTGGCCTGCGGCTCTGTGTTATGGCGAGTCCACAGCGAGAACGATTTATCCGTCCCGTCTCTGGAACGGGGGGGAGGTTTCCACTTTAATATCCTGCGACAGCGACACGAGACGGACATTGGCCTTTCGGAGTGTTTGCTATTGGCGAGCCGTCACGTTTTCGACCTGATTCAAGTGGGGATCAGCCGAAGTTTTCGTGCACGTTAAAACTGATTTTATTCGAACAGGTTAGGTTAGGTCAGGTTAAGGCAAGTTATGTTAGGTTTGTTTATTTTATTGAGAATTATATTCTTACCCATTTTTACGTTCCTCGTGCGTCACACGTAAAATACCCTCCCCCCACCACCACCACCACTCCTGATGTTATTATAATATTGAAAAACAGTTGACGTATAAATTGCGAAGCTACTTGTAACTTTATCCACAGAGTGGTCCAAAATGTACCAACGAAGTTTTAAAAACTAAACTTTTCCGCAACAAGCGATTATAATGTGAAGAAACTTCGTTAACACACTGCAATATTCGAGCCAGTTATTTGTCATTTGTTCTCGTTAGATTTTGTATGTAACGAAAATGGCGGCCTGCTGTACCGAGCAGCGGATATGCAGATTCTATTATGTGAAGGCCAAGGAAAGGTCAGAGCGTACAGGTTAAGTCTGGCGTCAGAGTTGGACCACAGGGACACACAGTTTCAACGCATTATCCAAAAGGCTGTATTAAACTTTGAGATGAGATTGTAAAAGATCGTGGAAACTGAGGACAACGCATTTAACACGTGGTAATATAAATGGCCCGAGATGCCGATTTTAACGGCACACGAATGAGATTTCTATGCCTCGTCGTTCATGTGAAATGAAGCTTTAAACTTGATAAGGGGCATTTCGGGGCATCCTGTCGGCACAGTAATTGTCTACAAACATCGTTCGAGCTATGTCTTTTGCGCAAATGGAAACAAAGTTCCAAGCCAGAAGTCATATTTTTATTCGGTAAGATTTGGTTTTATATATAAATACATGCTATCTACATCGACAGTTTAACAGTAGTGCGTGCTTTAAGCTTGCACTTGGCTGTAAATTTCGTCTTGAACAAGGTTTGTAATTATTTCTTCCTGAGATCACAAACGTAAACTTCGTCACGTTTCCTTCATACATTTCTCATGGTTTGGAGGCATGGCATCCTAATCAGCACTATCAATGAGGACAATAGCCTGAAGTCTATTCTCCCGTACATGGTAGGGAAAAGTGAAATTGGTCATTCGTTTAAGACTTTAAAAAATGGTTACGTGGAGCCTCGTTGTCGCTTCAACATTCCACAGTTCGTACCTCCCAAGCAACGCAAAACAGAAACGCACATGAAATATTCATAGAAAAATGCCACCATTTACTGTGATTCCCGCTGTTAGAATCCGTACTTCCACACGCAATTAGATTCATAATGCGTCGCGTAGCTTCAACTACTTTATTCCACTTAAACTAAACTTCAGACACGAAAATTTATATTCACTCCAGTTAACTGAAGGATCGAGAGACGCCGACTCACGTGTTTAAAAAGTGAGACCGTGTATTTGTGAACAGAATGGCGTAATTAATTGTCTTTGGACCAAAGGCTTTATAAATAACCCGCAAGCCTGCAGCTTCGTTCAGTCTCTCTGCTAATTAACACACACGAGCACCAGCGAAAATACGCGTGTTTAGGCACGAAGGGATTCATAATTTATCTGTTCTTAGGTTACACAACAACGTCTCAACTACACGAGTTACGGCGTCAAATCAGCTGAAGAAGCTATTGCAAATGCCGCGCATGCAAGGAAGTGGTTGTGGAATATTTGAGGAACTACAGGGTGATTCAAAAGGTGAGGGCCAAACTGAAGGTACGTATAGAGGTACTCAGAGAGAAAAACTTTCGAATAGGAATCCATGTCCTTCGAAGTTATCCTGAGTCAGTCGAGGCTATTGAAGGTAGGGAAGTCTGACAACATACCGCTGATACAATTTGGTTTGTAAGATTGCTAATGTAACCCTTGTACATTAATAAAAACAAAATTAAGCTAGTAGGAGAATAGCAAAGTATACGATTATACAAGTCACGTGGTCTTAGCTCTGACCGTACAGTGGTGTATCATCTTTTATGCAGCGTCCATGTTATTTTATACTACACAAAGAGTTACTATAATAAAGTTTCGTGTTTTCCAAAAATGAATGACTACTTGCAAGTGGCGCTAGTGCCGATTCCATCTAACAAGTTTCTTCTTCTGTCATGTTGGCATTACCGATTGCAAGAAATTGCAAAGCGCGATTTTTGGGGAATTCCCAATGCCATAACGTCCGTACCAAATTTCATTAAGATCGGTCCCCATCGATTAAATCACATGGACGGACAGACGTATGAAGCGTGACGTAGTTAAGTCTGATCAGCCAAATTCACCGCGATTGTCACTCACTCTGTCGGACTGAAAATGAGACGTACGTAAGAAGTTTGTTCATAAAAGAGAACATTACACAGGTAATTGGAAGCGACGCGCGCTGCAGGCAGTTTCTACCGAATTGTCGGGGGGCAAAAGAGGTCAAGGACTGCGGGAGAGGTTAGAAATGCATGTCAGATGCTAGTCGTAGCTGAGAAACTTGGAAAACGGAGACACTGGTCTTTGTGGGAGTAGGAACGAGGTTTAAAGGCGTGAACTGGGTTCATCTGGCTGAAGACGGAGCACAATGGCGGCTGATTCTATCACTGTAATGAATGTTCGACGCCCTTAACCCACGGGGCATGCTTACTAGCTCAGTGACTACATAACTTCTCAATATGCATTCTGATGACTGAAGATGAATTTTTTAAGAGGTGGATTGGAGAATCAGAATATGGTACACTCCCTAAACAGATTTGTTTTATGAGAATACTTACAACCATACACGGCGCAACTTCTGACGTTTCTAAAACCTAATAAAGTCAGAAGACCTACGCCTTCGGAACCCTAGAATATACCACAAGAATGGCTTGTGCTCTGTTCGCGCTGGCACAGCCTTGCGTTGTGATAAAGACTAAAACGGGAGGGAACTATTTCACGGTTACACTTAACTGAATGTCCTTCCTCACTCAATAATTTACATCTAGCTCCAGAGCTATTTAAGGAACCCTCGATCGATCAATCGATCGATCGAGGGTACTGGCTCACTCCCAATCGCATCGGAGAGGCGGATTATATCAACTTACTCTAGTAAAAGCAGAAACAGGTTACACACAGCTCGTTTCTTTTTCTACACCAAATTCCATTACGTGTGGGTTTAAAGAAATCTTTTTCTCAGGCGGTCACCTCGCATGGCGGGGTCAGAGTGCAGAGAGGTTCATATAACACGGGCACCATCGAGGCTACGCTCCAAATTTGAAAGAGAAAAATTCACGGGGTAAAACTCAGTTGGACTCTCTTTGAGATCCCTTGTCAAATAGTTCCTTCAGACAAATCAATAAGCTTCCTTCGCATTTTCTAACAATAATTTGACAGTCATTAAGTTAACAGAAGAATCAGTGTCATCCGACCACCGCCTAAAATAAGAGAAATAGGCAGGACGAAAAATTCTTGAATCTCCGGGCGATCATCGGCTTCTCAAGAAATACATTCGTATAAGCACTTTGGTTAATAACACAGCAACACGAAGGTCGTCAGACAAACTTCCTTCTAATAGCGAAGAATTATTAATCACTGCATAAGATATCAACTATGACTAGATAAAACACATAGTTAAACGTTACTGGATTCTTAGCAACTCTTTGAAATTCTCGAAATGGCCAATCAATGTAGAATGACCAGCAAATACAGGCTACTGTTTATCCAACTAATTTTAAGTCCTTCGGAACCTAAGGTGTAACTACACCTACGTCGTGTGGCTTTGATACAATATTTTTATTAAATCCCGTCGTATGTGATAAGTTGAAAGTGTAACATAACTGTTTAAAAATGTGAAAACAAAAGATCAACACCGCTAAACCCCGCACTGTACGCGTTTTCCCACCTAAATTCTGTACACATTTCCTGTCAATGCACTTTCCTTACAAACCCCGACCATTGCAACCTCCTTCATTTCACCACTGTAACAATAACTCGGAGGATTTTTTGGTGGCTGTGCCGCGGCACGGACTTTCCAATAAGTACGGTCAATGAGTCGCTTCGGTTTGACACAGTGTGAAGTTCACAGTCATGAGTCAGCTGTGGTGATAAGGGAATGTGACGATATTTATGTGTAACTCCGGAGCATGGGATATGAATAAATTTTCTCTTGAATATCGAGTGTTTAAATGAATCTTAAGCGAAGTGTAACTCCGATAGAAAGGGCCAGAGAACATTCAGAAGGAAGATTCCATGAAAAATTGGCGTCTTAACCGAAATCTAAAAGTTTCTGAAAGTTTTTGTAACAAGTGTCGTTTACTGACTGAAGAAAATTTGGAAAAAGAAACCTACCTCGGCTTTAAAGACTGCCTTCGTGTCTCTAATACGAGGTTAATCGTTATGCTAGTCACTCACTTTATCCTGCTTATGTTCGAATAATTTTCTGATTTTGTCTAGAGACGCAACTGTGGTTGCTTCTTCAAAATAAGCGACGTCTTACAACGACACAAGTGAATCTGCCACTTTGTTATTTCACATTTATTTGTTAGGTTTCCACACTTACAGATTTAAATATATAAAGATCAATAAATAAACTACAGCATCCATAACCAAATTCAGGCCACGCCTTAATAAATAATAAGCACGCAGCATTTCCTTTCGAATTTGTCCAGGAGCTCGTGCACGATGTGGCCTTCAGAGGAGCTGTGATGCTGGGGGACGGGCTAATGCATGTCACACACCACAGGATCACAGATCGTGGGTCTTGAGCCAGCTGCGTGTGCTCATGTACACGCAATGCCTCGCAAATCATCCCTGGGCCGTACAATTACCACTCATTATCTTTACGGTACCGTCGCCCTTCCACACGCACAATTTGTGTTTATCTTCTGTCGTTCTGCAGGATTTACTGAAGGAAACAAAAGTGTCAGACATTCAGATTTACCGTCGAATTGGAGGGATATGTGGCGATGTTTTTCTACCGTCGTTGTGGCCTGTACTTTTAGAGGTTTAACGTTACGTACGCAGTAAAAGTTTCTTCGTGCTTCATGACATAAACTGTTGATAATGGTGTGATAAAGCCGCGTAATAGCATAACGACGTGGCTGAGGTAATTTATATGCGGTAAACATTATGGGGTTTCCTTTATTCCGTAGGGCGCAAGGAGACACTGACGAAGTCATTCTCGCCGCGTTCAAGAACTCAGAGTTCTGTACTGGGGCTCGGATTAGACTGCGGAAGCCCAGAGTAATGCTTCTGTAAAGGAGAAAATGGTTTCATTCCAAATCTTCTCTTCGCCCGTTTCCATCCTGCGTGATAAAGTGATCTATGTCCGCCACTGTTTCGTTGCTTGGGAATCGCTTAGAACGAGGAAGATTATTCGTCCTTTGTTTCTTACATTTCGCTCACTTCCATGCTTCAGTTCTAGAAGAGTCTGAAGTGAAACACACATGAAAAGACTTAAGCTACTTCATAATTAAAGAATATTTAATTAAAAACAGAATTCTCTCATTGAAAACGCAGGGCCTTTATCAAGATGTCCTATTAGAAAAGAATTACGTGTTAGCGCAAGAAGAGATCTGTTTTCAGTTTCGAATCTGATCATTCACCCTTCATTGGGGGGGGGGGGGGTTACGCAAGAGATCATGGGTGATGGCGTCATCCGACCTCAAGTGTCTGGCATCCCGTCACTTTGATATTAAGGATTAATGAAAAGCAAAACATTGCGATCATAAGCTAGGCATCAACGGTATGGCAACCATACTGAATTTAATGAAAATCTGTCGTCATTCTATAGTTAAAGTTTGTGTACAGACCCACAGCCATAATCATTAAGACGGCCAACGGGGTGACAAATGCAAGAATGGTGACAATGTGATGAAAGTACGCACGTGATCATGTTTACAAATCACAAATTAGTGCATCCGTCGCGTTGGTATTAGCGAATGTATGAAATGTAATAAAAAAATATAAGTTTGTATTTGTCTGCAATGGTCTCGCGTCCATACCAGAGTTTATGCAAATTTGATCAGCCGGTCTTTGGTCATTATCTACATGAATTCCTGGGACCAGCGATTGGCCGTGAAGACTGAACATGCAGACGGACGGACGGACGGACAGAGAGACAGGCATGAAGGCGTGATTAACTTTCAGTCACAATTAGTCAGTATAGTGACTAGCTACGGGCTGGACGGCCGGGGTTCGATCCCCGACGGGGGCAGAGGATTTTTCCTCTAGCCTCTGCGTCCAGACCGGCTCTGGGGCCCACCCAGCCTCCTATACAATGGGTACCGGGGTCCTTTCCCGGGGGTAAAGCCGGCCGGGGCGTGATGCTGACCACTCACCCCCATCTAGCGCCGGGGTCAAGGAAGAGAGGAGCTATACCTCCTCTCACCCCAAACGCCTACATGGCGTGTAGTGGGACAAACTTTACTTTTACTGGATACGGATATTTTATGGATGTTTTAACCGCAGTTAGAAACATTTATATCCAGCTCTAAAATGCTATTTTAATGATCACATTAATTTTAAAGACTTTCAACACAAGACTGGTTGTTATTTGCACTAATAACAGTAGTAATACGTAGATGATTCTATGCATTTGGGAGTATTTTACAGAATGGTTTCATGACAAAGGCACTTTGAGCTTCAAAACAAGAAGTGGACGACGTTACATGAATTAGTGGCTGATGAACTTTAATATGTCAATTAACACGGCTAATAAGTGGATTATTCATCTGTAATGACTAATTATAAAGCCAAAACGTGAATATATGTACAATGGGAACTCCCACGGCCTACTTAATGACAGCCAACCGTATTACGAGGTAACACGGAATTTGACCACAAAAAATGTTGACAGAAAAGCGGTTATTCTGGTTGCAGAACAAGAGATAACAGGATAATATTAAAATAGATAAAACGGAAATATCCTGTAGTGCCTGGTCTGAACTGGAGATCACTCTGATAACTTACTATGCTGTACTCAGGATGTGTATTGAACTGAAACGAACACAATCGAGGAACAAGGACAAGAATATGACATGCGCAGTTCAGCCCTCATGAGTTCAGCGGGACAAGCTCACAGAGACAAGGCGGGAGGCGAAGTACATGTGAACCGCGCTCAAAGATACTGTCCTGCCTCTCGGCCATTAAGAAGCTGGCGTGATATTGGTCCACGTCAAATCTTTGTTGATCTCTGCGCCGTAAAACGTCGAGCCTTGTGTGGTTAAAACTTGAATAGTTAGTTGTTTGGGAAGTTAATCACTTGGCTCTTTCGTCACGTATTTCGCTTGTTAGATGCATAAATAGTTGGAAAGTTCGCTCCTTAGTCCATTAACCAGATTAATGGCTAGTTACATAGCATTACTACGTTTCACAGTCAGAAACCTGTAGCAGTACTTAACAACGAATGTGAATACTTTCAGAGAAACTAGCGTTTTCAGGGGGCGTCCTAAACGTCGGACTCCCGAAATTAAATAAGCTACAGACATTCACAGCGAGTAACGGAGTTAATATTTTAAGGTTCATGTACCGACACCATTTCAGAGAAGAACAAGATTTATTTCAAAATAAATCTGTGAAACGAGCTTTGCACACAGCCGGTACTTATTCGCTAAACTTCAATCGAATATTAATGCCCTTCATTTCCGTTCGATTAAAAGTTTGCCTGCGCATAATAATCAGCCTGCTCCTTCAGTTTCGCTGAAAGTTTCCTTTTTTTTATTAACGCTACGAGTCCACAGTGATATCGCATTTGACATTTATAATACAAGTTTCAGATACGGAGCAAACCATTTCCATTATTTATACACACACTCCAATTTATTTCAAATAAAAGTGCGTATGAAACCACGCAACAGAAAAGCTCGATATTATAACAAATGCTTTCACATTCAAAATGACATTCGTTTATCTCTTTAAGCCCTTCGTAAATGGGTCCCGAATTAGCTCGGTTATTGAATGTATGTTAGCATTATTATCCGTTATCCATTGTTATCTTATGATGGAATAGTGGAGAACAGGACGAGCTGATCAATCATCTATGGAAACAATTTAATACATCTGTATTTGGCCTAATTCTGAGGGCAAACACGCCCTGAATGTAAGTCTGAAAAAGAACATCAAATTCAACAGTTGAGTGGTTAGCACTCCGGAGACCCTGGGTTCTGGTCTTGGTATAGATGTTGGTCGGTAAGCTTCTTAGAGTAAATTCATGTGATAATATTAAAAAAATAATTCCGCATTTTTTCGCACTGATTATTCTGCATAATTTTCCCGTTCGAGGAGACACAAAACTTTCTGTCAGACGGTCATAGAGTTCAGTAAAATTGTTTTGTAACTACAGAAATACTGTTTTGGTATCATCCATTTCCTGGGTCACTGCGGCGCAGCCCCTTGCTGTAACTTGCACGCAACCCGCTTCCTATCTGTTCCGTGAACATACAACTAAGAACGTTGAAAGAAAATTCTTCCATAATAAAGTTCTGCCACACTTAGGGGCGTCCAAATGTTATACTCGTTTATCAATAGCCTGTGGATGAGAAGGAAGAACGAGGACTATTACATATGTGACTACTAAGCAATAAACAATCTTTTAGTAATCATCCTGTATTCTGTTGATATCCAGTGGCACGCAAAATTAAAATTACGCGAAAATAATCTGTTACGAGCGAAAAATACCAAATTATATCATCTACGAAGATGAAGATTACGACGAGGTCCTTTGCCTGTTGACTTACAGACAATTTACCAGTTTTTTCACAAGGACTTGCTTGTTGAAATAAGCGAAGTCCTCCCGTGAAATACAATACGATTTAATTTTTTTAAAAAATTCTTAAAACGTCTCGAAATCCATCATGTGAATGTTACGAGAGCATTTCCTTATTTTGCAGAGGAAGCCTAAAGTTTAAAAGAGACGTAAAATAAATTGGAACTCGTTTTAACAATTCTGAAATATTTTCTACCGTTTGTTTATGTACTAATTACTTTCTTTTATGTGGAAAGATAGAGTTAATGACCTCAGATTTTCGGTACTTCTTCACCATCTCCCATGTCGTGTGTTTATCTTCGCTTCCTTTCCATCAAAGTCGTCCTCGTCCACCGAATAATCCTCGCGCGTCGACGTAAAACGGCCACGAGGTCTGTGGCAGGTTACGTCGTCATCACTCGGCAAAGAGACCATGTGATCTGCAGTGTGCGTGCGTGCGTGACTCTCTGCCAGGAGGCAGGTGGTACAATGTGTCGGGGGTAACACAGCACAGAAGACAAATTTATGCATGGGGATTCTGATCACAGAGGATGGTCGTGAGCTACAAGAAACTAGGGACTGGAACAGCGTTAATCTAACAGCAATTCGACTAAACAAATATTATTTCTCTAAAGGCATGAGTATATCAAATAATACAAGTTCATGGCACTGTAGACACAATGTATCAAAGTGTCAGGTATCCTGATCAAAATACGACAAAGTTACATACCTTTTTGAACTCACTCGATAAAGCACAGATTTCTCCGCAACGCCTATACTACATGATTTGTTTATTGCAAACCCCTCGATTTGATTACTCTAATTTTACACAGTGAATAATGAAATTCCTGCCACACCATCTTTCTTCAGGCCGAATATTCTCATCAGTCCCTCAGTCCGTGTTTCTCAATTTGGCTAATATAAAAGACTAAATTTTACACCTAAACCAAATAACGGGTGAAATTATAGTTTTGTGTCCTTTTCGCCTTACGGTTTTACTCAGCACATGGGAAGAATAAAGATTCTGAACTGCACGGTACAAAGAATAGAAGGAATCTAAGATGCTGCTTATTTCATCTCGAATGAAATTTTTATTTTTTTTACCGTCGTCCCCAATTGTGTTTTCAATTCTGAATAAAGAATCAAGATGCGTAATACAAAAAGTGTTCAGTTTTGTCCAATGTTATATACAAGGAAACAAAATATTTCAAATGGTAAAACGTAGGTTTCTGTGTTCGGTGGGTCTTAACAGCTTTGGCGCATAAATGCCATTGTTTAGAAAGGGAGGAGGGTTAATATTTGTTTACTGGTTACGTTCAGAGGGTAAGATCGCTAAAGAAGTCGAGATAAACTGTAACGGAGCCTCTCTGAATTGCTTATATTATTATTTCTTTCGCCGAGTAAATTAAGGTCATCATCATGGAGCAGAAATTTATTTCAAATTTCGTCTTTGTTTTCTGATTTATTTATACTCGAGTACTCCACAGAAAAGCGGAAACGCAGTGCTAAGAAGCATCTCCTTCTTTCATGTTATTATGAACTCTGCTGCTGCTGCTGCTATGTGAAGCGACGCACGACTTCTGACAAGCAGCTTCCAAAAGTCTAAGCAATTCTGACGCCTGGGCCCCGTACCAGATAACCCTCCCTCTGGCCTTTTTCACGGCGATCAACAGCGTCAAAGCCGAGTTAAGGTTTGCGAATCCAGCCCTGTGTCCGTCATCAGGGTCTTTGTCCTACCTCTCCGAGACACTGGCATTACTGCGAAGCGTCTAGGTCCGTCGGCACTTTCATCTTTACGATGCTGCAGCCAATGGGCGAGGCTCGCTCTCTCACGTTGAGGAAACAACACGGGATGTCTGAGAGCAAAGGGCTACGAATATCCGGACCTAAGAGATACGAAGGAAGATGATGTATGAAAGAATAGAAAATAGTGATCTTCACAATTCGCATTCATCCCCTAATATCTTTATCAGGGTGATCACGTGATTGAAAATCAGATGGGAGCGGCGTGTAGCATATATGAGTTGACAAACCCTTGGATAATTTTACCCTGAACCCTGAACGAGCAGAGAAGTTAGGATGTTAAGAACTGATATTAAATTTTTCCATAATGTAGATACTTTATATTACGTCCTCATGTAAAGCGCGGCCCTTAAATATGCTAATATTCTCATCTTAAGCCAGAATCGGCGACCGCGCCTCCTACCAATACAAGAAAGCTACATTTTATATCATTTTATTGTCTCCTTAACAAGGGAGTGGCAACAAAGTTGACGGACACGACATATTCTCAGCAAAACTTCTTCCGTTCTTTATTCCAATCCGAATAACTCGTTTCTTAGTGTCGAAGCGCTTGGTCCACGATGGCGAATTTGCGCTATGCATCACGGCATTTATTTACCGTCTCTTGCCGTCAACTCGATCGTCGACGTAGTGGCTCGCGAAGTGTAATCGACTTGCGGAGGGTGTCTGAGAACCGGTTCGCTTGTCGTAAGCTGTCGGATAACTTTAACGTCACTGTGCGATTCAGAACAGACACCCGGAAGATCGAGAGAGTATTTAGTGAGTTTCTAAGGAAAATGGAGATGAACTTTTTTACGTGGAATCGTTCCGAATGACTTGCCAGTCCCCAGATAGCATGACGGCCAAATTACAACTAATGACAACAAAACTGACGTTTCGACGGAATTTATCACTCCATCCGCATCTGCGGAATTTACCCACAAGTCCACACGTCGTTAAAACCGAGAACGCCAACATCGACACACCACCGGCTCCTTTCCTGTCCCCTCCTTGACACAGTCCATTCGGGCCCACGGCAAAATCCGTCTAAACAAACAGCAAATGCCACGTGCAAACGAAACGTTTCTTTCCAAATCCCCTGTGCGCAAATTTGCGCCCCATTTTTTTGTAGAGAAATTACATTCAGTACAAGAGCTAAAATTATGTTTTTAACAAATTCGTAACTTCTGCTGCAGACCGCAAAGGAGAATCGTTCGTAATTTCGGTTTTATTAACATAATTGTAAACGGATGGACGGACAGCGCCATGATGTCCGACATGTTGGTTTGAAGCCAATAATCCAAACACGCCTCGAGGGCAATGCCGAGTACAGAATTCCCAGTCCGTTCAGCGGAGGGCGCGCGTCGTATTTGCAGCCCTGATCAATTACACGACCGCCTATGAATGAATCACGCAGCAAGCCCTTCCTGGAAAAGGAGTGAAATGCGAGCCCTGTAATTCAAATGGGAAACAAAAGAGAAATCTGGGGCTCATCCAAGCACCGACAGCCTCAACCTTGTTAGACGCAGTTTCAAACTCTGTCGTTCTTTGGCGTTGGAGAGGAACTGGTCTTGTCCTCGCATTCGTCTGGAATAACTCGGTCAGCTACGAATACCTGTCCTGGACCACGTGGAATCTGAACCAAGGGCGTCACTAATTATAAGGATGTGGCCACTCAGCTCTGAGATTGAGAGATTTCCTTCATATTGTGACGTAATCAGGTATTAAACGGATTTGGGGGGGTGTCTTCACACAAAACGAATGTATTTGACGTTGTAACGAGTACAATTGATTTTTTCCTGGAAGAATTCCTGACGTTTCACAAATCACGCACCTGATTATCTGGGTATAAATATGTGCTTCAACGTCGTACTGTAGATTCAGCTTCCTGAAGCCTATCGGTAATGCGGCCGCTTTGTCTGTAACTTCACAATCCGCGGACGCAGCTTCTATTTCACAACCAACTGTGGACCAACTCTGCGAAAAGGAACCCAAAAAGTTAACTAATCATGGGCGAAGTTCTGCGCAAGCGCAGGTTAGATCATTCCTGCGTGCGAAACGCATAGTTGGAAAATGTAATAATGGCGCTTTAAGAACTACAACTGAGAAAATAGTTACGGTAATGGAATTTTTCTGGAACCTTGGCTGATGGATGTTTGGGAATTGAACCCTGAAGTGTCGGGATGGCCTTGGATGATGGGCTCTGTGACTTGAGGGGGATCATTTTGGCTGATGGCTTCCGTGATTGCTGTAGGCGGGCCGTGCCACTTTTGAATTACACCCCAGCGTTTGCCTTGGAACAACAAGGAAAAACTCTCAGTCAGATCCTAGTCGAGCATCGTCCTCCTCCATCGGGCACTCGCGGGCGGCCTCAGGACTCTGCGCTTCTATATAAGCGGGAAGCGTTGCATTTGTAAATCAAGCAATCCCGATAATTATGACGGAAAACTGCGTCTTTATTTGCGTGAACTGACAAGACTCTTCCCCCCCTCGTGCAAACTTAACGATAAGACTCTCGAGCCTAGAAATGGCTTATTTTCAACGTTAATTTAAAGTTCACTTACTGATCTCCCAAAATGAACGAACGAATATTTTGTATACTAAGGGGCCTTTTCTCATTATTATTTTTCAAGTTAACTGGTTTGGATTAAACCGGGCCGTTCTGATATCTCCATGACCGCATCTCATAATTAACGAATATTTTGGTAATGGTTCAGCCCTCATTTGTCAAGACTGGCTTTTCATGTTTGTTTGTAAATTATAATCTATAATGTACGTTAAAAACATAATTCTTTCTTCATGTCTGAAAATTCTGTATTCATCTCGTAAAGACTCCGAGCTCCTTACCATAACAAGAGAAATTCTGCTCCTCATTCTTCACAATTGTCTCTCGTATTCGCTGTCCATACTTCAGAGCCATCTGTCAACAGACAAATAACGGTGCTTATAAAATCGTATTTGTGTATCCAGTGTCGTTTAATTTGAGGTGGTTCTTATTATGTTGCGTAAATGGTAGGAATTCAGACAACTTCTCGTTCCTATCAAATTTTAAATATGAAATATTACGTCCCACGTAATTAAAGCTACTTAACCGGACTGGTATTTGAAATTCTATGATCAATATGTCCTAGATGTCATGTTCCCACAAACGCCATTGTTTGATCATCTCTAATACCCCCCATACATTTGACACTGACGCTTTAACCAAAGCATAACAACATTCTCACTCCAAGAATTCATCCGAAACGTCGGCTTTCAGGCGCAGGGACCTCCTTTCCTTTCTGTAGGCGTCTCCTGCATCGCTGATCTGTGTCTGCGATTCATTCGAGTCATTTCCATTCAATGTCCAGTCGCATCGTAAAAAATGAACACTTCTCCACAAACTTTACCGCCCTGCTACAAAGTCCTCATCATACAACTGCAAAGTATTACCAATATCATGTTCATACAGCCCGTGTCTGAAGTATATTTGAATAAACGGTGTTTCGGGGGTAAGTTTTATCGCCGTCTTCGGTGAGCTGTATCGAAAGATTATTCTTGTAATACCTGATTACTGATGACGATTGGCATCGGAGCCACGAACGACTGAATATTAGGCAACCTTGCCAGTCACTAGAAAACCGGAGGAGTGTCAGGGTACTCAGTTCGATTCTAACCTAAAACCAATGAATTATAAATAAAAAATAAGTCGTATCGGTTAATAAGAATCAATCGATAAAATATTTCGAACGTCCGTCAGGCAGCATCGACCACTGTTGAGGCCTTTGACAAGAACGCCGTTTCCGCTCGGAGAGTATAGGGTTCAGGAAGGAGTCAGTGACAGAGAACCGTGAATCCGAAGATTGATGCGGTCAGTACGTTTGGAAGAGACAAGACTGGCTACAAAGCGACAACTCGCAAGACAAAGGACGAGGGGAGGAGGAGGAAGGCTTCTAGTGAGAATTACAGCAGGACGACACACCCACGCTCAAAATACATTAGGCCGACAGAAAGAAGTAGAAACAGTCGTCGTCCTCGCCATAAAATGTTCGGCCGCCCTGGGGGGTGTTGGGGGGGGGGTGTTCGCAGGAGACCCTCGTTCCCTACGACGGCGGAAGGTTTATTTTCTTCACTGGTGTGATCGAGCTGTTTAAACTTTTACAGCTGGAAGACGAAGAATGAGGCGGGAAAGTGACCGGGTAGTAGGTATGAATCCGACAGGAGGCGGGATCGAGCTACTTGAAGCCAGTCACTACATCGGTAGAGTATTTATATTCAAAGGATGAGGGAAATCACGAAAATTTATTGCAGGATGGGCGACAGCTGCCTGAAATCACTCGGTTATACGAGCACTAAGATTCTGTATGTGAGACATTTTGTGTAACAAAATTTGATGACGCATTCCAATGGCAACTTCACCCAGAATTCTGAATGGCTTCTCTCCTGGTCCCGTGTCCTTGGCAGGTCGACTAACGATTCATAGACGCCTTCCTTATTTTAAAATAAGGATCTATCCTATGGTCCTATCATACGGTGTAATCTTACCCTCGTAAATTAAGACAAATTGACGGATTACGGTGAAACCTGGCATGTACACAATGCCACTGGAATTTAAATTTAAAAATAATTCAATAAGTTGTTCATTGTGCCGCCTTTCGAACTTGTGAGCTACGAGAAAAGACGATTTGGGAGGCCTAGGCGTAGGTGGGAGCGTAATGTTAAAGTGAATATTAAAGAATAAGATGGGAAGTTGTGGGTTGGATTCGTCTGGCTCCGGGCAGCGGACGTGTCTCGAAAACTTCGCTCTGTTGTTTCAGTAACAGTTAAGGTTAATTAGAGTATAAATTGAATAGTTCCAAGTCCAGCGGCCATAAACACCCAATCACTAGTCCAAGAAATCTCAGTCTGACTTCATGGACAACGAAATACCACTGCGATAACCTGTCGAATGTGAAATTTACACTGCACCCAGCGGCACTAGACCCTGAGTCGTAACTGAGTCATACGGCCAACACTTAACCTGCCTTATCCTCGCAGAGAGAATCGATGTTTTCAAAGAAGCTCCCTCTCCAAATCAAAGAAAGGTACAGCCACGGACAGAGAGGCCGGGCCATCGGCATCGGTGCAGATGTCACTGCTGGTACACGCGCGCTTTAAGATCCGCCACTGAACGGCAGAATTAATTTCTTAACAACAAAAACTTCTAGTCGTACTTGTCAAAGACGACTGGCAGAATGCCCGTCCGTATGAAACAATTCGCATCTCATTTACAAAATGTTGGTTATTTTTTTTTATTTTCCTATGAAAAATCCATCAATACAATACAACTTTGTTTCCACTCAGACAAAAAAAGTTTTAGGACGATAAACAGAAGCGCTGAAGACGTTTGATTACTTCTGCGACAAGCACGAAGTCTATCGAAGGCGTCGGACAAGAGTTGGACAGAAATTACGTAATTCACTCCGTCGTGAAAAGCTGGTGGTCGCTAAGCTTGTCAATAAATCGTCCCTCTCCTATGGAACTGGAAAGTTCATTACTCTTCGCGCGAACCCCCCTGTGAACAAATAAGGAAGGACTTGGCGAGCGGAATTATTCTCCTGTCCACGCACTTTGCATGCCTCGAAGGACAAACGAGAAAGGACGAGAACTACAAAGGAGAAAACGCATTGCGTCTAATATGGATGTGACGCGGGTGGCTTCTGGAAACGTCTCCTGCTTTTGTTCCTAATGTGTGTATTAGATTAAATTGCTGTTCAGGGTGGAGTACATTGGCCTCTAAACGACTCTCGCTCGGTCGCTTAGCAGAGGCTCTGTGTATCTTGCACTGAACGGGGTAACGAGCGTCGAAATTCGATTTAAACAAACAAACCTCGCACGATCCATGCCGAGAAGCTATTACCGCACTCCTTGAGAATATAAAATTGCAACTAGGAATTGAAAACTTTCCCGAAAATGCCACACGCAAGGGAAAGGAGGACAGCTTGCACGTTTGCTAGAACAGAAAAATTGTTCACGTTATGTTTCTCGTATTCCAAAGATTATTTTACTTTGCGTTCTTATTTTAATGACTTAGAACTTACTGCAGAATATAAGGATTTCACAGCTTTTTTGTCTTAATTTGCTCTCCTTCTAATGTTAAGATTTAAACAATTCAAAATTACTACAATTTAAATTTCCATTTCGTACCTATTCCTTGAAAGTCATGAAAATGTTATCTAGTTCAAACATTTCTGATTAAAGATGAAAAACCTTTCAAAATTTCACTTTTATTTCATCATAACCGGGTTTATTTATTTGAGAAAAATGTATCAGAATTTTGATCCAAATTACATTTTGAAGACATGGGAGGATAATATTAAGATAGATCTTAGGGAGGTCGGCTGTAAGGATAGTAAATGGAAGGAGTTGGCTCAGGATCGAGTCCGATGGCGGGCTTTTGTGTCGTCGGTGTTGGACCTGCTGGTTCTGCAACCAGGGAGTTAGATGGAACACTGAAACCTTCTTTACACCTGCGCTCTGTAGTGACAGTAACCACGCTTAGTTACCTTGCAGAACAAATGACACGCCTTTCCGGACAACACGTGTTTGTGACGAGTTCCTGACTCGACAGTAAAGGATTAGAAACCTCTGACATAAGAACAGACGTTGATAAATTGGTGCCAAAAACGGTGGAAGGCTTCTCACTGATATTCTCACATTCTACACATTATCGCAAATTAAGTCATAAAAAATTATATTAATATTTTCTATTGCATTAATTCTGATAATTCTTGTCGCTGAATATGTGAACCTAACAATTTGTCTAAAGAAATATGACTCCCAGCTTCGCCGCTGATTTAGAGGAACACGATATAAATAATTCTAAACAATTGTATCAGGAAAGGAAAATTTATGGTCTGATGTTAGTTTCTATCCGAACTAAAATTCGCGGGATTAAAAAACCGGGGTTCTTCCGGGGGTGGGGGGGGGAGAGACGCTTTCGTTAACAAATTAAGAACAGTTGTTCTGTGGTAATTAATAGTGTCAAGGTAAATGCATCATACAGCGGGCTGAGCAGAAATTATCACCGAAAAGAACTTTGAAACAAGAAGTGTTTTCGTGCGATGGATGAACTTTGCCTTTGGGATTGCCAAAACCGTTACAACTGTCTCTTGCTTCCAATACGGATCATTTATTGAACAAAGGGAAAGAAATTCGATACGACTTTGAAGTTCCCGAACTAGTGAATATTCTGATTCTGGGCTCTGGGTTATGAGAAGCGGACGCACCTCGTGGCTATTTCATACACTTTCTCTGTGTTCCGTTAAGATATTTATTTTTCTCTCGATAAATTGTCACCGCCTTTAAAGACCAGAACAGCTGTTTCCTGCTATGTACGAGTAGAGCAAAAATCTGACCATTCCCCCGTCGAATTTGTCTTAATTCATAGAACAACGTGTTTTACTGTTAATGCTTCAAATATCTCCGAGTCGAATCCCGAATGGCGCAGTGAGTGAGTTTTATTGGGGCCTTTGTCAGTCCCTCCATAAAAATTCCGGGACAGCACGGCCTGCCTTCAAATATGCCACGACCACATCCTTTCAAATCCCTTGTCTGCCTATCGCTCATTGCATCATAATATATTTCAGGCTTCATTAACACCTGAATTTAAGGAATGGTCCTTAAATAACCTATCAATATATAAAAAAATCATTCATGTAGAGGGAGAGAATTTAAAATGACTACCGGAACTCGAATTTCAGCTTCAGATGCGTTAAACCGACATCCCACTACGCCAAATTTGCGTTTATTTCAGCCCGAAGTGAATTCCCAATCGATTTCCATTACGCATTAATACAAGCTCCAGTTATCCCTCGATGAATTAAGAGCATCCGAGGTTGTAATGATGTTTGAGGAATACCGAAAATACGTATTATACGCCATGTTTCTGTGAGTGGACAAGTACGAAAATCCCCGAGAAAATCAAGTCGGTGGGATTTATTTCCGGGGTTCGGCTGCGTCACGATCTTAAGACAAGGGAAATTACGAATAAATATTTCTCTACGGATAACAAAAAATGGTTCGAGAAAGCCCGAAACGTTCTATTTCACATTGTATTGCTACAGCCTGCACCAGATCCAGACCTTGACCCGTGCTGACCTCTGTTCGCAAGTTCTCCACTAGGAAATTCTCCTTCCCATTAACTCTGTTCCCTCATTTTTCACGCACTTCGCTCCCGGCATCCAGACACCGTCTCCTCTCTGATACCACTTGTATTTCCAAGGCACCATCACCTCGGTTCTAGAACGCAAATTCCATTTTAATGTCGTCACGGGCGCCTTTAATTAATTTTTTTATCTCCAAATATAAGCTTCAAGACATCGTGGCGGATGACAGATGTATTTCTTCTCGCCATTCTCTTTTGTGTGCAAATGAACTCCGGTTAGTCTCTGCTGACGGAGACAAGCGAAGTACAGAACATCGGAGGCGATAAATACATCCACAGTTTTAATATCACTTCCTTTAGCCCTCGCGACTGCGCGTGACTTTTCACTTACCCCCACCCCCACCCCTTCAGATATCAGGCGATTTTATAACTCGCCCCAGTTTTTGGTCGTAAGAAATGGAAAACAGCGACGTCACTATATTCAACGATTACGCGTGTCTTCCTTTGAGAAATTGGCATAAATGCCATGAGTTCTAAAGCGAGGAGCCTTGGACAATATTCGTGACTGGGAGCTTGGTGATGCTCATTTGTGACAGTGACAATCAAGAATTTTACGATGGATTGCGCATATAGATCGGACGGAAGAAACACGAAATGCGTACAGAAAACTTTGAAAATGCATTTCTTATTTCGAAGACCGAAACCTCTTTCAAATTTATCACGAGACTGGCAGGCTGCCGTAGATAATTTATTGAGAAATTCACGGGAATTTGTTAAAATGGCCAGACACTGACTTAAAATAGCGCACATATTACTCTATCGTGCACTGAAACTGAACTACAAAAACATACGTGGGAGGGTCGCAGATTAGGAACCACTGATTCCAGTCTCCATCTTGTGAATATTCGGCTCCATTCCGGGCTCGGAGGTTGGTTGCCCTGAATGGCTTCTGGGCAGATCTTGAAATCTTACATTCCAATCTTCACTACAGTTTCCTTCAATAATTCTTATTATTCCTCAAAATCATCTCACATTCAACGTTATATAACACACAGAGATCAGTAAACGTTGTAAGCAAGACAGGCTATAAAATATTAATCCACGTCTTTTTACAAAAGAGTCGAACATCCTTGCGTTATATAGCAGGACAATATCATGCTTAAATGAGGTAGCCTATTTGTCGAAGAGCTGATAGTTACTCAGCTGTCCTGAACATTCCCTTCTTGTACAGAGCCGAAATTTCACTATAATCAGCAGTCTCCTAACCTAACCTAGCAACAGAGTTAGACGTATCATGCAATCTACGCTTGTCGTACCTTTCTTTCGACTTCCCTATTAAAATTTTGTAAGCATTTCTGGTCTCTCTCGTGTGAGGAAGATTCCCCATTAATCACATCGTCCTTACTTAAACAAAACCAGGTGAAGAGTACGAAGCAGGAATCTCTTGGGGGTTACTAAATTCTTCGCCTTTGTCCATCGTCTGGAATCTGACGTTCTTCTTGAACACCAGACGATGCTTCGTCACTTTTAAAGCGAAGCTCTTCGCGTGGCAATGTTCATGTTCCAGGAACCAAATTTCCCGCTTTGAACAGAGAAATTCTTCCAGTCAGCCAGTCACAAAGCCTTGCTGCAGTCTTTCCTCAACGTAATCCCGCACAGCTCAGCTTATTTACTGTAAATAACACGCGTTTAATTTTGTCCTTTGTATTTGCCTTTAGTGCAGCTTTCGCAGAAGACATTTCATAACACACAGAAGTAAAAGGATAACGCGTGTAATCCCTTCAGCCGCGTTCTCTGGAACTCGCGAAATGGAGGTGGGGGTCGCATTCTGGGCGGACAGCCCTGCAACGCAAATGCCCCCGTCAGCTGCCACTCGCTCGATTAACACCGGCCATATTGGCGAACAGCTGGTATTCATGCTAACTCATAAGCGCTGACCTGGCATATTTGTGGTACAATTTCCGTACTCCTGTCCCATGTCAACATTCAGTCATCTGAGCGTCGGTCCTTCAGCTGCACAGTTTAATCGCTGCTTGTTTCACGACGGCATCGCACTTATTCTGAATAACGCCTCGAAACCTAAGTTGCGTTTCACATGGTTTGATCGGAAGCTGACTGAAGTTATATCCTCACGAGATCTGTTGCAAATTTACTGACATATTTTCGTACTGATTTCATTTTCGACATCAGTGGACTCGATAATTAAAACTGAGTTACTATTCTAACTTCATGGGTGTGACAAAATGTTCTCGGGCTTTCATCCATGTTAAATGGTCGAAACCTGTCGACGTTTCCTTCTCTGTCCCTATCCTCGGGCAAAACATTACTACAGCGTAGAAATCGAAGCCAGTGGGGAGGAATGGGGAGGGGGTGCACGCGGAAAACGGGTATACAGCAGGTCTCAGGGTACAATAAATGCAGCCGACACAGAACGAAAGTGACGTAGGAGACCAGGGTCTATGAGCACGGTAGCCAACCTTCCGGTCCCAAAAAGAAGGGGAATTTTGAAGATGTCTGTCTTCTGGGTTGTTGCGGCGTGTAGTCTGGTGGTAGTTCACCGCCGTTTCAGAGGTCCCTAATCGCCCTGATGTTGGACGAAGCAAGGAACTCCGAAACGGCGGTAAACTTCTGCCAGACTACACGGCGCAACAACCCAGAAGACATCCAACTACGGACGCACCGCCGCGAAAACTTAAAATCTTATGAGGAATTATTTTGAACCAATGGACGACCTTCCAACCTGTTCGATTCACAGCTACACATTCGTTTCTTACGGTAAAATTGCAAGGTGAAATCTTAAAGCCAATAACGACGCCGCCAACTTCCAAACGGCAAATCCAGGAATTCGGGTTCTACTCGTTTTGCCACTTCTTCCGACTGGCAATCGTAAAGGAAAATTCTCTGTACTTGTGCCACTCTTGGTCCATCGCAGTGCATGGCTGTGACACCACACGTGGGTTTGGAACACGGTGTCAGCTTGCGGCGCGTCTCGTCCATATTTCACAAGGGCGTCCGTTCGCTGTGCACGGCTTTAAGCCTGGGGCGCAGTCTCAAAAAAGAAACCGTCTCTGAGGATCCTCGTACGTGTGGTTATGTACCGAGGTGATATCCGTAATAATGGCGCCGAGATCTTCACTGTAATGGACAGTTTGCATTTTATAAATGCCCTGTTTCGTGTCTTCTGTGTCGCTGGTAAAGAGACAATCACAATGCAGTATCACTGTTAGTATTAATCTTCGCTGTCCTTCGCTAATATTTACGAAACAGAGAACGCCAGCAAGGTAAAACATCGATACGTCCTGCACAGCGTGAAGCCAGTATTTTTAAAATATAACAAACAATTAAAAATCTAACGTGATTATAAAGATTGCCTTCGTTAGCATTCGTAAATAAGGATGCCATTTTTACCACCGACTGAAATCCATCCATCGCTGAACGACTGTTTTATTCTTTTATTTTGGCAACTGACAGGCAAACTTCGTACTTCGGAGCATTGAATCTTAAGGAAACCAAAAAAAAACCGCGACTCCAGACGTTTCAAGTGACCGACCGGTTCAAGGGTCTCGTGCAATGTAGCTTGAAAACGACCTAGTCTTCTCCTAACTCCATGAATATTCTTCTCTTTTTCTTGGCTAGCCTGTGGAACGCCAGAGACTTTTGGAGCCAACCCATCTACGATTTCTCTTTAGAAACTACGACAGATCCACCAGATTCTCCTACTGAAACACAAAACTGATAAAAAGGTAGGAGAGGTGTGCACTGTACATTATACGCATGTTCCAGTGGCATATCGAATGGCTGTGATATTAAATAGTTCACTGACAGACCACCATATTTTCAGCTGAAAGTCATGGCAGACAGACAGACAGATGAAAGGTGCCCAATAGGCGTTCTTCGCTAATTTTAAAGCAGAAGGAACTGTTTAAAAGTTCTTTGGTTGTGTTCAATTGAGTTGTGACATAATCATGGTCAAAGGTGGGAAGTGATGAAGGGAGCTTCAGAGTCTTAGCTGTCGATGGTCCCGGAATGGCGTTATCACGTAGGATGACAAATGGTTCACTTGGCCATTGATAGATGGCAGTACTATCTCTTTGTGTGATCTGAGGTTCTGACGGCGGTGGTAACTAGTGTTCTTTGGGTTCGTAGTCCGATTAACAGTTTTGGGTCTGTGGGTTCGCGGGACAGAGCACACCGCCGTTTGCCACAGAGTCAAGATATTGCTGTACAAATGTAGTTCCCTTGTGACGCAGTAGCGCAAAACGATTAGTCACTGACTTTGTTAAACGAATTGAAAAGTGAAGAAGAAACCGCACGGGAAAGCAGAGGCAAACGTCCGGACGTTTCGACCTCTGCATTAGACGCGAGTAAGTTGTAAGAGTCTGCTGTATCCCAGGTGGTGAGAACGTCTATTGGAATCTGAACCAGCGTCGCAACAAACTATTTCTAGCCACTTCGCTCATCTGAGACCGATGATTTACATGCGAAATGGAGACCGAGCTGGGAGTTTTACTCTTGACGAAATTCCCACAGCTTTTATCATGTATTTTATATGGACCATCTCCTCCTCCATTAGCCATTCGCCCTTTTACGCCCGCAGTCTCTGAGCTGGAATTACACGGATGAGTACCTATGAATGAAACCGCGAAAACTGCACCAAAGAACGATGTTCTCCGAATCAAGAGACATATTAAAATGATGTTAGAGAATAGTGTCTGAGGGTGTGGACTAAACTGCACTGCCACAGGATAGCATCCACAGGCAAGAGGTGGTTGAGTCTCTCAAGTTCCACAAAGAGTGGTTTGACCAACTGAGGAACTACAAGCTTCTGGAAAAAAAAGGCCCTCTCTCCATGGAGTTAGTGACAACGGAGTTGATTTGGGACCACTGCTGTCTTTACAGAGTGAAGGTCGCTGTTGAAAAATATATGCAAAATAAAAAGTTCAAACATTATCAGTTCAGAATGAAAAGTGTCACACAGAATTGTTTTTCCATGCATGGAAATGAATGTGGACAACACACTGATCACTAGATATAATCACTATTAGGTCCATACAAAATTTAATTAAATATACCATCGAATTTCATCACTAATGTTGATTTCCCGATAAATCAACACAACATTCCTTCGGCGTAAGCAAACAGAATGCGTAACGCGTTTGTGTGCAGCGAGCGACAATATTCTGTACTTGTTTACAAAATTCCAAACATACCTCAGCGGTCACAAAAGGGAAACAGCGAAATACCAAAAAATCTGTGATACATAACGAACAGGCCTAGGGCCCACATATTTTGTACCGGACACGAAATAAAATTTATACCGTGGGCCTACCACACGTTCTGTTAATCGAATACAGTGAATCGTATTCACCGTGTTACAGAATAATACAGCAATACATTAATTGTGGAATAGCAGCTTAAAACAGGCCACGACGGCTTGCTTTCACAATCCTCCCACTTTAATTGTTACTCACTCTGTTAACTGATGCTGTATCAACCCTGATTTATAGAACGCGCAGGGTAAACATACGTACTTTGAGTTCCTTGTTTAACGATGCTTTTTCAACTGTAAGCTATTACGTTGCTCTGTTGTGTTCAATAATCTTAAATTGTATTAGCGTGCTTTAAGGCAACTTTTAATCCACATAAATTCTGGAGTGATTCGGAGAAACGCGGGAACTGATCGACGGGGATTAAGAGTGTGGAACACCCGAAGAAAACAGCGGGGCTAACCAGTTAACGGTGACGTTCATTCATTAATGTGCTACCATTTTTTCATTTTTAAAAAAATGCGGAGTTGTGTTTCGCAGAAACGATGTTTGAGTGTGTTAACTGAAGAAACTCGAGTTTCACACAATTTCTTTGCTGACCTCCATACAAAGCTGCCCTCTCCTTGTTCTGTAAAGCGCCTGCACTGAGGAAGAACACGTCTTCATCTGCCAGTCCTCATTCCTCACTTCTGAAACCTCTGACGTCAGTTTCGGTAAAAGTTTTAGCAAAATCATTTTCTACCAGCTTCTGGCCCACATAATCCCTCATGAACTAAAAATCTCCAAGTACAGAAATGGATGTAAGACAACATACTCAGCTCTTGTTTTGATACGGCAAACTATTTGGAAAACTTTTCGGTGTGATGCACGTTTTATGACACAAAATAAGAAAAACTTTGTGCTTCTCGCCTACCGCTGATTCGGCTTCTTGGGTTCTGCCATCATGAAAAAAATAATGGGCGAACTTTGTAAATCACGCGGCTACTCGTTACGCTCACTCACTTCATCTTTGTGAGGAAGAAATTTTTCTTGGGAAATTTGTTTGCAAGCATTTGTAATTTGGGTCTTATAAATGTTAAACGAACTGAACTGAATCACGACAAGCTTTTGTCATGCGTAAAAATATTCCTTAGTAACAGCTATATCTTTCTTGTACAAACAAATATTTATTGACTTACTCAGCTCAGTATTTCGCTACTGCACGGTGCCTTCAGATGTTTCAACTTATGAAAATGATCTGAGAATTAATCGATCAACCACAGACGCTGGCTTCAAGTGTTCAGCAACACACTGTTAACATTTCAGAAATCGTTTAATAACAAGAACTCAAATTGCAAAAAAAGTATGAACTGCAGGCTCTGACCCTGTCCCCGTCACTCCCCACCTTCTCATGTTCCCCCCCAACCCTACTTTCTTCCCATTCCTATCCATCCCCCACTTTAGGAACACTGGAATGACAATGCGGAGGAGGACAGGAGCCAAATACGCACTTGAACAAAACAGCTGACGCGTTGTGACGTGGCTTTATCAGGAAACAATTTAGGACATCTCTCTTCGGAACATGTGCTTGGTAAATCTCCTAATTTTTTTTTACATTTCTGTGGATTTCTTTGCATTATCTTCGCTGCTATTGCCAACACAGGCGGCTTACATTTCCCTGTCGTAGGAAATTACAGACACTGACCTGTCCATTCTGTGCTATATCTGCGGTCCGTGTTGACAGAAGACTTGAGGCAGCTCTGGCTGGAATGTGATCAACTACAGAACATCTGACACAAATTAAAATGCTGATGTCTCCTGTAAACGAAAGTATTATCATAGCTGTGGATTGTTTTCCGAAAAGAGTGTTTTGTTTTATTATCCGAAGGACTTTAAAATGATCACGGACGCATCCATTTTCATTAACTTTCATGACAGAAACTATTCAGGTTTTAAGTTGTTGATACACTTTTAGCAGAGTCATCTACCAATAATAACAAATTTCCAACTGTAATGGGGGGCTAAAATTTTTTGTAACGCTGTGGGCTAAGAAATGATCGGACTACATCAAAAATAATACGATGAACGTTTCAGAACGAGTATTACTGGCAATTCAAAAACATTCCAGAATCAAGAAGTCTTCAGAAACAACGATCCTTTAGTGATGCCACAGAATTCCACAGACGTTCATGGCTACTTATATCGAAACTAATCTTATTTCCATTTCAGCTTAATGATACCATATTTATCTTGTCGTAGAAGACCGCTTTATCGACGTTCCAGAGAACCAAAATAAGTCCCAAATGAACAAATAGCCGTCTGATGCCGATATTTGGAGTTCCCGCTCACGAGGCAGTGAGCAATTCTTCGATCTGACTGGTAATTTTATCGGGAGTCAGAAGAATTCGGAGCCAGAGTTCACGAGAAACAGATACAAGCTGTAATAACAGACACAACGTAGAGGTCACAGCATGGAAAGTATGTTTGAAGAGGCTCTCATTTCTTACGAGGGTCAATTGGCCAGTTGTGGTCTTTCGGGTTGGGGAGGGGGGGGCAGTCCTAAATTTGGAGCAACATTTTCGTACCAGACGTTGATCCTCACCTACAATTCCACATGACATCACAGCCCACAAGTCCACCATCGCTGTTTTCCTCCGTGCGGTCCAAAGTGTTTCGTTTCGCCTTCGAGCTGATCATTTGGAAGTTCGTCTGGAAAATGCCCTCGCGTCTTCTGAAACCCTCTTCCCAGCTCAACGTCCTTCTGACGTTTCCCTCCATCTTCTGCTTATTCATCCCGTCTCCCCCTTCTGGCAGTCTAATTTCTTTCTCTCTGCTTTTAAATCTGACGATCTTTTTTATAAATTCTACGTCTCTCCGCCGCTGTGCGTCTTGTAACCGCTATTCTTGACAGCCTTAATCTTCCCCTTTATGAAGCATTTCCCAAAATCCCACCTCACAATGCCATTCGTTATCATATCCAGGAAAGTTAAATTCCTGCAAAGCGCATTTCCGCTCTCTGAGCTGACAGCATCCCCTCTGGACCAACGGTGCTTGATCTTGCTTAATCCCGCAAAAAATTAAAATTCATGTTTCATTTTCTTCATAATAAAATTATCATGCATTAATTATTTCGTTTAAAAGACACCAAGTCTCATTGCAGATTATATAAAGAACAATTAACTGATTAAAAATCACAGTTTTTATGGAAACTAAAGTTTAATTATCGTGTTAACAATAGCCAACTATTGGGCCCCGTCCAATACAAGCGCACACTGCTGCCACTACACTAAATGCTCAGCTAATTCTCGGCGTTTCTGCTATCACATCCTTTCATTTCTTAAAAGGAGAAATGAAACAGATAAGAGTTGTTGTTGTTGTGTATAAATTATTAAATATACGATTTATCAATGCACTCTAAGCAGTAACTAGCGATATCCGTTGAAGTTCAACGGAAAACATGAAATTGTATGTTTTTCTCCGATGCACCGATAAGAAATGTTCGTTTATTTTAAAATAAAATCCTCGCAACGAGAGAATCTCTCTTTGGAAAATTACTGTTAAACGCGCTACACTTTTCGAGCAGCTCCGTGCATAATTTTTGCAACAGAGAAAGTCGAAACATTTTCCTTACGACGAACCGTTTGAGAAAAATGTGCCGGCTGATACCTGCGCCTTATTCTCGAAATGAGAGAAACTCCACAATTCTCCCTGAGTTTTCTCTCTGAGAGGAACACGTCGTCTTGATCCTCCTTTCGACTACGACGCGCCGCTGGTTGCCTACTATTCAACCTACAGGCTACGAACTGCATCGAATGAAGTTGCCTGGAAAGAATGTGGCCACGCTAAGCTTATCTGCGTTTTTATTATATTAAACACGTTTCAAAACACACGATTCATTTAGCTACATTAAAAAATATCGTGTCCTTTGTCTTTTATCAGACAATTTTTTTTTTCTGAAAAGTATTCTATTGGCCATGCATACAACATCAGAGTACGTAGCTTCTAAAAACACGTAAATTCGAATATAAATCAAAAGAATTAAGGCACGCAAAGTTTTAATACGTCACTAAAATTTATTTTACAATATTAACTTGAAAGCAACAAAAACAGGAATTTTCTTTCAATTTAAGGTGAAGCGGCAAGTCTTTGCTACGAGAAAAGGCACCCAACTTGCATAATTCGTCATCAAAAATGTAAATTCGTTCAGTATTCACCGTGAAACATACGTCCATCAGCAATTCTGTGCGCTTATCTAAATTAGTATCGGTGCAGGGTTGGCCTATAACTTGCATTTGGTTTGATTCTCTTTATGTCTGCCAAAAGCAGGTCTACCGAAGAATAATATAAAATCCAGGTACACTACACGAAAGTACAGAAATGTCCTTTCCACCTAAGCTCTGAGCACTCTGAACGTCGTCTGATAAACGCAGCGCCGCGCACAAGCTGACGTATGTCTGTGTCGAAATATTCCCTTCAAACACCTTCCTGTTTGACACGTGGTTCCGGTGTACTGATATTTGTTTTTCCTTCAATAAACGTTGCAAACAACTGACACGCAGCTTAGGAAACATTCATTATGACCTACGTAGCTCACTTCCCTAATATCTCCACAGAAGGCGACACAGTTTGAGGGAATAGTCTGTTTACATGTTTTTCTTCAGTCCCTACAACTTCAGGTTTCCACATATTTATAATTTAACACCGACGTTAACAATTACACTAGAAACGCGTCTCTGAATAAAACTAATCCGTACATAGCAGAACAAGCCCAAATGCTATCAATTTTAACAGCAACCTACCATCTTCGCCTAGGTCTTCCAAGTGCTTTTTTTCCCTTAAGATTTTGTTTGTTATGTAGCTCAGATCCTTCATGCGTGCTACACACTCCGTCATCTCGTAATTATCCCGATTATAGGCTCTTTGGTGAAGAATATAAATTATGAATCTACTCGTGAAGTCTCCAGCATCTGTTCGTTTCTGTCAGGTAAACGATATTATTCTTCAGCATTCAACTGAGACGTGACTCACTGTAGGTTCACGCACAAGAGTAAATTACATGTGGGAACTCAGTTTCTCACGTCTGCGGGTATAGAACATCGTCATTTAGTCTCCTCGAGGATGACCGACGTTTCAGAGGTGCTTACTGCCTCCGTCATCGTCCTGATTATAAGCCAGTTATAGTTACGTATGAAGATAATATAAAAATTTTATTTTAATATTTTCGTTTCTAGATAGGAGGCGAGACAGTTATTTGAGAAAAAAATACGAAGTCTAGTTTCCTGGAAGGTACACGAGACACTGAAATGACGGGAATAATGTCCTAGGCTTCGACTGTCATGTCCCGACCCGACACAGAAGCTTGGTGACTGAACTAGCAACCGGCAGGTTGTAAGAGCACATTGATCTCCAACACCGCGCCACTTAACGACTGTATTCGGCCGACACACTACATAAATGCCTTCTACATTATCCGCTCATCGCCGTACGTTTCCATTACATTAAATCGACCTTTAAAACACATTACAAAGCCGTCGCTCGTTTGTACTCTTTGAAACACATCTTTTCACTTCACACACAACGTAAAACGTATTTCTCGTCATCGTCTCCCGAAATACGCGTGCCTTCTCTATTTCCTGCATGGTACAACGAACGTTCGACGCTTTTCATTCGTTGCTTGTGTTATCTACGTTCACACGTAGCCTCCAGTCCTTCCTTTGTTTAAGTAAACTCCGGTCTTCAAGATCACGGACGATCACTTTACCGACTCGGCTATCCGGGTCTGTTTCTTGAAGCTTTAAGTCTACTGCAGGGGCGAAAGAGAACTGATCAATAAGCGTGATTTTGGCCAATCACTGTAATGGGGGAAAAAAGCACGAACGCTCCCCGTCATCGAAACGATCCCCAGACAGTAATTAGACGAGATCGAAATCACTCTTTCAAAAGAGCTTCCATCACATCCTTTGAGCCAATTAAGTGCTCCTCCGTAAAAAGCGATTATCAGCGTCACAGATCACTCTGTGGAATCACTGTCTCGCATCGACTTCTCTGAACCACGAACTTCTGTGGCTTTATACTTCTCAGCCTGTCTGCAGGACGACGACTCAGGGTGACAGTGGCGAACGCTCCGGTATGACAAATGGCGGGCCGATAAAACTGGAGGAATATAAAATATTGTAGATGCGTCATATTGTGATTTATATAGTATTAAAATATATTACTTCTTGGGTAAGTTCACATGATTAATTTCAACTATTTATTTCGTTTTCTATATTCAATTTTCATTGATAAATTTGAAACCTTTATTTCACAGTCCATATACAAAATATTGACATCACTACGAAATACGAAAAACTACAAACATATTAGTGACCTGTGATACTACAACGAACGAAGAAACAATATAAAGGACAAGAACATCATAAGAAAATAAAGACTAAAAATCATTAAAATCAGTAAAAAATCAGTAATTCAGTGATAAGTTTAAATACATAACACCTGATGATGGCTATATATAGCCGAAACATGTAGTGTAAGTTCCACATGTAAATAGAGTACTCGATAGGGAACGTAAAATGATATTTTAATCTTTTAATAATATTATAATTTGTGATTGACGGCTAATTTTAATATATTTTAATACTGGAGGAATATAAAATAAATCGTGTGCTATGGAACACAAGAGTGGCATATGATTTTATTATTATTATCATCATCAAAATTCCTTCGCAATGGTGCAATAGTTCGGGGGATATGATAATAATGCACTGCCGCATTACCTAACTTCTAGATCAGGTTCCGCCACTGATGTGACATCAGTTGGGAGAGATCTGTTCCTGAACAAAACTTTCACCAACATTCAATAAACGGAGGATTTAAGAATTAAAACGTAAGCTTGTGTCTCCGCCTCGGATTTCATTTCCGAACATCGTCTGAGCCGGCACTTCGCGACTCTCTGCAAAATTATGGCGGGCACGGGCTTCGTGTTGTGCCCCCACTAATAACCACGCAGACATAAAAGAAATACTAAAACTGCGGGCGCAAGACGACTTTCTGTAACACGCAAAGAAGCCCCAAAACTATCCTCCGCATTGAGCGCAAAAAATCCGTCATGATTTCTCACAGAACTTCAGACTTAAAATCGTTGAACGTTGTACAAAAAGATTACGACATTTTTGGTCTTCAAGAAAAATGTCTGACGGGGTTGTAACACATTTCGACTGCACAGATGGGTTCGTCCAGAGTTTTCAGGGGTGCAGAGGGGGGGCTGGGAGCGGCTTCTCTACAGCAGTGGAGAAAAATTGTTACGAAGGGAAAGGAATGGAAGAATAACAGCGAGGGAACAGGGGGGGAGAGGCAAAGGTAATAATAATAAAAAAAAAGGAAACAGCGAACAGAGTCCGGATGAAATTTCAATTTACATAGTTCCTCAACTCCAGTCGGTAAAGTGGCACTTCCTTCACGCTGGTTTTGAGAGACAAGAAGTAAAGTCTGAGTCCTTCTTTTTTCGCTCCGTCTTGTTGTCTCGGTGATGCATAAAGAAGACAAACTTAACAGGGAAACTCACACACAATAACATCCACAGTTTGTCTTCCTGTGCCTTACGCAAACGCCTTTCATCTCCCGCTTTATATACACATCACTAAGCAAATATTAATTCTGATTAAAGTGAGCTTTTGTTTTCTGTTGATACACGGGATTCTCTTTCAACAGGTACTTGCAAAGGATGGAAGTCTACTGAAAAGAAACTGCCAGAATTTCAGCATTATCTTTCGAAAACAGATTTTAGGGCCATGTATTTTCGAAACTTTCTAATTAAACCTCATTACCCCCATTGCGCTGTTGGGAATTACAACGTTTTATAAAAGCTGAATGCTTCAGACGAAGTCAGGTACAAGCACGCTCAAGACAAGGTCAACGGAGGCGCGCGGTGGACAGGAACACACGTCGGAAATGGACTGAAACCGGGTACTCCCGTGTTCGCGCGGCCCATGCCCTCAGACACTTACGACCAAGCGGCCAACACGACCAGCGGAGCACATACGGACTCTGCATGGGGCACAGGGAGAATGTTCAGTGTCTTCAAATATTTGATAAAGGAAAAATCCGGAAGTCTTGTAAATCGAATACTCTTAGACCACCCGATCTTTGGAAGTATCAATCAACACACCCAGGCGGTGGACAACGGCCAATGAAGGACTGACATGGTTCAGGTAGGAGGATCGTGTGAGTGAGACATCTGGGGAAGAAAAAGAACTCGAGAAACCGAAGACGGAAAACGGTCCCCGGACCGACAGACAAACTGCAAAGACACGTCATCACATTCAGTTCATAACTGAGTAAGGCCTGGACGACCAGGGTTTGGTTCCCGGGATTACGGGGCAGAGAAGTCCACACCGGCTCTGAGTCACCCAGTCTCCTCTCCGAACATAAAGTGTCCTGGGTTTGATGCTGAAGTTGTGAAAGCTTTGGAGCTTCCGTCCGCGCGTCACAACGATTTCTGTCAGTTCCTGCGGGTCGCCTTTGTTGCAGGCGCAGAATAGGCTACGCGCAACCCTGTATTCACAGAATGGAGGCGGTGCACGTCATTCAAGGCGCAGGCACTTAGGCCAAGGGGGCAGATTGGCAGAGGCACAAACGCGGACTATCGCCCATTCCTCTTCGTTACGAAATTCATGGAGACCTGAATCATTAACATGTCATAAATGTTAATTGCCTCATTTCAACATTGTCATATAATAGCCGCATTTATTTTTCGATGTTGTATAATAGAAAGGATATTCCCATCTGCTAACAGGTAGGTCGCTGGGCAGTTGTTGACAGCTTGCATTTCAGTCTCTGTACGAGGCAGGTTAAATGTCATTCGCTATGTGGTTCATTGTTTATTTAACGACGCTGTCAGTAGCTCAAACTGTGTAGTATAGCGTATAATAATGGGATGATTAATGAACAGTGAATGTGAACCGTGGTCTGATTTCTGGTAGCAACCATCCCGGCTAACGAGCCTGGAGGAGTTAACGAGACTACGAAGGATTTCAACCAGGACAACGCGTCTTCTGGCCGAGATCTGATTTCGAGACCCCCTGGACACAAAGCTAGCCAATATTATATTACACTGGGTAGCTTACTTCTTGCCTTCTGTGCACCAGTGGACGAAGCCAGCATCAGCGTAAAGCACGTTGGCGATTGTTATAATTATTATTGTTATTGAGAGTGTTTCTGCAAACTTACAATCAATACTGGCAGCCTGACTGAGATGAAAGCACGAAACAGGTATTATTAATTAAATCCTTTTAATTCCCATATTACGAAAATACTTATTCCAAGAAAGAAAATCCGTAGAGCAGATACTTTACTTCGGATTTAAATATTAGTAAAATAATTTACATCGAAATTTTCGTTGATAGATGCAAAATAGATAACAAAGTTCTGCCAACCAAAAATTCCTGTCTGCTTGCAACCAGATTCGAAATGAATATGACGTAAAGGCATTCTGGAAACTACGACAAATCGTCACCTGCTCATCAACCAAGGCAGTCCTTTGCCCTGCCAGTGAACAGGCGCCAGCGCATTTGATTTGCAAGACACTTTGCTCATCCCAACATTTCCGACGTCAACAGCATATCAAAATAGAATATCATTATCCATCTCAACAAAATTTATGTTTTGTGGTATAAGAAGAAAAGAGCGGCAGATGTTCCCAAGGCGTTGCAAGATGACTGAGACAGCATCTAAGGGCCAACGGAGCTGGCCACAGACAACATGATTCTGCATTCCGATGATGACTGTCTTCTGGGTTGCAGCGCCGTGTAGTATGGTAGAAGTTTACCAACGTTTCAGAGGTACTTCCTACCTCCATCATCAGGGCGATTCACCTCTAAAACGTAGGTAAACTTTAACCAGGTTACAGGGCGCTGCAACCCAGAAGACAACCATCACAGGTCTCACCGGCCTAAAATCTATGATCCTACCTGTACTCCGAATAAAAAGGAGAAAAAAATTGAATATTGTAATAGAATTGACATTTGTATGGCTTGCTGAAGACCTTGACACAAATGCTGAAGAGACAGGGGTCTGGTTATTCATTTATAATAATATTATTAAATTTGGCAGAATTAAAAAGGCTACTCTTAAACAGCGCCTTTATTCCATGTGTGATTGGACAGACAACATAAAGACGATAAAACGGAAATTGCCTCATTTTTAAACCGCTGTCATAGAATGAGATGAATTTATATGAACCTAAAGCGAAGACCAACCAAATGTACACAGAAATAAGAATGTTAATTAGCCCAAGACGGATTGAAGACGACATGAAAGCCGTTCATCTTCCTTAATGAAATCAAAGGAATCCTTGAATGAGTTCGTGGAATTTACGAACATCGGCAGAAGCAGAATAAGAAGAATTGTGACGTCATTTGGCTACAGTAAGTCATTACTTCTTCAAAGACGAGAGACACGTCGAACTCTCATTCAGACCACCAGTTAACCGTAGTTCGTCGTAACTTCTGTGAAACAGGCAGCAACATGGCGGTCTGAAGCGTTTGTTCACGAAGAGCGGGTTTGAAAACGAAGATTAAGTTTTGTATGACTGACAGCTTAAGTAGACATTCTGCTGTTTGACTTCTAATTATGCCGTGTAATCAAATTACCTTTATGTTCTAACCTAACCTTCACTCAAATTACCTCGTATGTTTCAGGGGAAAGGTTAACCGAGAACAGGTTTTTTTTCCAGAAATAATACAACTTACACTGTTAATCCGTCAAAATGATGTTCATCTTTGTTATTACACTGAATAACAAAAATAGAATGACATCAATCACTTTCAACTACACGCGAGGAACCGGACGTAAATTTTAAGGGCAGTTGTCTTGAACAGCTACAAGTCTATTAACTCACACGTTACGGATAACGTTGATTATAAGACTGCCTCCAACAAAGAGAGGAAATTGGTAACATATGAGGAGCGGTAAGTCACCGCCCACAAATGGCTAATGACAAGCCCCGTCCATCGATACGAATTAGAACCAGAGAGAATCATAATTCAGTATCCATCGATTTAGCTCACTGTTAAGCCCGGAAGGGCGGAACGAGGAATAAACTAATTTACAGGACTCAACAGAACCGGCTGAGGTACGGTCGTCGTAACTGTACGGCGGGCCTTCGACACGAGGAGGATTAGGGGCTCGGACACGGGTAAGTGGACAACAAAAGAAGTAATTAATGAAAGGCCGCAAAGACGTGGAGGGGGGGGGTTGGAGGTATGGTTCCATGTATTCTTAACCTCGTCACAGGTGCTACATGCGTTTATTCGGCATTGTCTCAAGAAACATTTATGGATTAAGGTTTAAATGCGTCATGTTTGTGTTTTATAAACAAAATATATAATTTAATTCAGGTCTATACACAAACTTTATTTACAGATGTTAAAATTTAAAATTTAAAATTTGCGCTATTCATCGTTACAACGATGTTACAATACTGCGCCTTCATTTACTACATGTTTCGATGCGAAGCATCATCTTCAGACAGTCAACCTGCTCAGACGTAGATACACCGTACATCACGATTCATGGTATGTTATTGTGTTCTTACTTTTACAAATATAGAACAATATTCCAAACTTATTTACATATAAATAAATAACTCATATGTTTATTAATTTTATTCACAGAATAATGAAAAACAAACATAAGATACATAAAATAAGAAGATCAACAGAGCACATACTATAATAATGTACAAAACGGATGAATAAATTGAAAGACTTGCATTGTAATATAAAGTAGTTTTAAAGGAAAAAACCTGAAGATGATGCTTCGCATCGAAACATGTAGTAAATGAAGGCGCAGTATTGTAACATCGTTGTAACGATGAATAGCGCAAATTTTAAATTTTAACATCTGTAAATAAAGTTTGTGTATAGACCTGAATTAAATTATATATTTTATTTATGGATTAATCAGTTTTCGAAGGAGAATCGAAGGGGAAAACCAAAATTCCTAACCACTGTCCTGTGTTGCCTGAAGAATTAATGCCATTAGACTGGGAGGAAGGGACGAAATGGGTTGACGAAAGAGCCCACGCCTCGCTATTCTATCGCGACTCAGAGCGAACGCTCACGAAACTGCAGTAAATTTTGGTGGAGGTTCTCAACGTTCCTTGTCAGACATCTCTTCGCAGCTTTTACAAATTTTTTCGTACGTAGCCTTATCAAAGTGTTATGGACGTCTGCGCTTTCGAGAATGAACGAACTTTACAAGCTGTAATACTCCTGCACTAGATGTGGATTTCAACCACAGCGCCTTAAAACTCTCTTCTCGAAGGCGAAGCAACACGTGGAATTTGACAAGACGTGACGTTTCCATTATCAAAATAAGAACTTCGACGGTACAAAAGTCGTTTTAATTCATCTGACACTCGATAAATGGAAGACCATTCTTCGGAAGTCATGTTTAACAAAATTTAATTGATTAACTGAGCTCTGACAAAGAGAAGTCTTAAGTCTTCATCTGAAGCTGCTGTTGACTTCATGCGACTCACACGAGAGAAAATTATGCAAATAACTGCACAATTAAATGAAAACAGTAGATGTTAATCCTTCATTGTGAATATTCACGAAATTTGAGTTTTAATAAAATAGGTCGTCGACAAGTATCGATTCTGGCTAAAATCGGACAACAATAATCAGCACTTCGCATGCTTTGCTTGAGGGCACATGTCACTGAATGGGCTAAACACGAGCTGCCTTCATTACCATGGTTACTATCGTTATCACAACTAAAAGTCAAAGGTCGAATCATCTCGAACGCTCCAGAACTGTTACGCTGTGCGAAGGCAACATTCCTAACTTGTTTAATGACGGTGTTACATGTTCAATTCCATCAATATTAAGTCTTATACGAAGTACAGTATTGCACATATTTGCGGTATAGTTTATTGGCAAAATAATTATTTATAAATGGGGCATATTCCAGTCGAACGACATAAGATTGCAATCGAAGGTGGGGACTGAATCGATGATCTTCTGAATGACTGGCCAATACGCAATTGTACAGTGGTCAGGAAACTAAACTCCGTAAAATCTGAATTCGTTAATTTTTCCAAGAAATAGTTTCTGCTGAAGAAACAGAACACGATTAAACGCGGAAGCTAATCTCAGGTGTCGCTCTTCTACACTAATTCCATGCGGCAGAGATGTTCTTAAGAAGCAGCTAACCAAACATTTCCCTTATTTTATGAAACCCGCAGTTTCATTACCGTGTTCACAAAAGAGCGCAACATAAATTTAACCCAGAACCACAAACCCTATTTCCTCAAACACATCTTCAAATTTTTATCCCTTCTACGCCCAGGTCTTCAGGGTCATCTCTTTCTTCCAAGTTCTCCAACCAAAATTTTATAAGCACTGTCAGCCTCGCCCATCTTCTCCTTCTTGGTTCGATTATCCTAATAATAATTAGCGAAGAGCAAAATGTATGAAGTTCTTCAATTATGGAATCGTCCTTTTACTATACAACTTACAATTTAAAATATTCCCCAAAAACCCGCTCCTCCCCGCTGACCAATTACGTGTTTCCTTTTTTAGGGGGGGGGCTAGGGTTCTACTCAATTAATACCTTCAATCGAGCAAAATAATATAAATCTCATTAAATTTATATTACAAGATTAACTAAACACGAAAACTTCACACAATCGAACAACGCCCATTAGGGAAACATTTTCCACAAAAATATGAAGTAAATCCTTATTCATAAAAAACACGCCTGATTCATATCTGTCCAACAATTCCAACAACGTGTGAACTGAAGGGGAGATACCCCGAAACATGTAATGTTACATTAAGGACACAAGGAAAGAACACTTGCGTTTTGTGTAAAGGCAACGCCAAACACTTGAATTCACGGTTTACGTGTGACGTCTTCAATCGACTGCTTCCTCTTTGTCAAGTTGGCCGTCGCGTACGAAATCTGAAATTCCGGACCAGCGACAGAACGGCAGAACGTGCCTGAGGAGGACACAGAGTCCCTTTCCAGTACTAATCAGTCCGAACTTCCACTACGCCGGAGAGATGAAAAATCTTGATTCAGCATTGAACATCTGCGGTGATCCTGAAGTTTAATGAACCGCGAACATTTATGGAAAGGCTTCCGTCCTGATGCAAACGATAAGAGAACTTCTGGAATCAGGAGTTTGAGTTAAGAGCACGAACGCAAAAGAACGAAGATTCGTCATAAACGAGAGTAGACAGCAAATGTTTAAACAAGCAAGTGACTGCCTAATTAAACTAAATACATGGAGCAAAGATCTTCGTGAAGAGCAACCGACAGTCGCCCAGCTAGCGAAGAAATCCTCCTCAGCCTCTCATGGAACAGAAAGTTCATTACAGTGTCGACATGAATCTGGCGCCGTTCCCTACATTAAACCAAGATACATCCCTCACCCCATTTTAATATTATCTTCCCATTTACACGTAGGCCTGAATAGTCGTCGTCGTCGTCGGGCACGTCAGTCAGTATACTGAGTCACTACGGACTGGCCGACCGCGGTTCGATCCCCGACGGGACAGAGGATTTTTCTTCTAGCCTCTGCGTCCAGACTGGCTGTAGGGACCTCTAAGCCTCCTGCACAATGGGTACCGGAGGTCATTTCCCCGGGGGCGAAGTACGTAAATCCTCAGTTAGTGCAGCTCACAGCGGAAGTATTAACCATTCGGTCGTGACTCTCGGCTAAATGGGTAAGTAACACTTCATGTCGTGAATGAAATGCTTCACGTCGCTTCAGACGATGAAGAATCGACCGTGGTTACCGCGAAAATATTGAAATTACGAAGAGGATAAGAACAGATATCACCACAGTTCTTTGCTTAGCCATCACAACTAATTCTGTCTGGTTTTCCGCGTTGTGTTCGCTGTTATAAGCCGTTTAGAAAAGCAAACAACGATAGGCACTGGTAACCTGATTACTTCTCCGCGCCTGAGCAAACATTCAGACGAAGGGGTGGGGCTTCAGCAAGGAAGGCAGAGGTAACTGAGATGTCCAGAACGACGAGCAGGGCACGCATATAATCTCATCCTCACCCCCACCCCGGAGTTCCCATTAATCTCGAGACCTTGCTCCCTCGCCTTGCCAGCGCGAAATTCCCTGCACCTGTCTCAGACCGGCCGGTAATAAAGGGAGCTGCCACGCTGTCACGTTCTCGTGACCCCCAGGAAGAGCTGCAGCCACGCACGACACCGCAACCGAGAAGTTAACTGCAAACCACAAATCCGAAAGAAACACAAGATGAAATTTCGTCAACCAAGCATAAGAACGAAAGTGGACGAGTGTCAGTGAAAGTCGGAATTAACCCAGAAGCATCTGATTTACGTTGAGTTGAGTAGCCTCCGTGCTTCAAACTTCCTTGATAAATGGGACCCCCACTTTTATGCAACGAAAGCCACAATCTTGTTGGTAAAAGCCTGTCATTAAACGTGAATCTGCTCCTCACCATCGTACGACATTTCTCCAGGATCCATTTCAACATTTTCGCCTATTCCCTCCAATCTAGGTCACGGTCTCTCAACTGAAACGTCCCCCTTCATGATCTCCGAATTGCATTAATGTGCTTCGAATAGCAGATGTAACACGTTGATATTCTCACGGCTCTCCAAATACTTCCTTGCAGTTTATGGGACCAGGTTCATTGCCTTGCTCAACAGCAGTCCTTATCCCGTGTCATATAAACATATTGCACACCCTCGTATCACATTCCTTTAAGATGCATTCAACATTATCCTCCTAACTATGACCGGATTTCCTCAACGGTTTCTGCATGCATAACTCACGTCTCTTACGCGTGCTACGTGTCCCGTCAATCTCACTCTTATTTAGGTTAGCTTAGTCGTTCCTGAAATTCGTATAGACGCAGTTCGCATTTCTCTCAAATGTTGTGTTCAAAAATGAAGAGAGGTCTTGAACAGAAATGTTTGATGTACGACGTATTTGTACGGTGTTCTTCGTGGAGAAAATTGCCGTGTACAGGGACGATATAACAAAATTACGTTCTACGGGATCAGGGCTGCAGAACGCACAACTCACATTGGTACAGTTTTCTTAAGGGCCAACCTTACAGAACCACAGTTACATACACAGGATTTTGCCTCCAGATTGCCAAGTGAGATTACGATATTCTAGGTGGTTTCAGAAATCCAAATTCAAAAGACTCTTCGACCCAGAACTTAACGTGTGTATGGACACGCTGAAAAAATAAGTGTAATGCAGAATTCGCTCCCTTTCGAACAACTTCAAGCAAATATCAAACACGAAATTTCGTATTTTCCCATAGAAATATATTCTCACTACGTGAGGCATGTTTAGAGGCAAAGGATCGTCACTTCGAGACTCTTATATTAAATTAGGGAAGTTAAACCATTAGACAGCAGAATAGCGGGCTGCTGTGTGAGAAGGCTTTTGTGTCAACTGTGAGATTCAGCATAACCATTAAATGTTTCCGCGTTTCGATGTGGTGTCTCGCTACTGTCTTCTTTGTCCAAACAGGAAATTAGCAGCTACATCTGGAGCCAGTTGAAGCTCGGCTTTCAGTAAGTAACTCACGTTCACTGTCAATACAAACGCAGGGCCAGAAACAATGCACTTCGCCGCCTTCAAGGGCTTTAAGGACCAAAGGATTCGACCTAAATGTTTACACTCCCATTAAATGTAAGCCGCCGAGCACAAAGTTACAATTTAAATTTCAAACGTCCTACGTTAAAGACGGGCGGTTTCCGTGTCGTCCTCAAACTCTGATACATGTTTCAATATTTCAAGCGTACTTCAGGCTCCTGATTTTCTTGAAGCTGTTCACAGGAAAACCACTTCATGAAGTTATGATGCCTATATTTGTCACACTGCTTCAGTAGCAATGGCAAGGCTATAAAGATTGAAATCAGTAATTATAAAATGTAATTACTCGTATCTTAGGAAACAGGCTATTCAGACTTCATTAAACGTGCTCGCCAAGTTACTGAAATCCCCCAACACAGACATTTTTATTACTAACTAAGAGCAATTTACTTTTTATATATTTAACAGGTTTTACGATGTCATGGAAATCTTTCTGCGTTAACTTCAAACAGACCGAACAGAATGTACGAGGCTGGTCTACAAAGTAAGTTTCCCTGGGGCCGTTTACAGAAACAAAACACAATTTCATGGAAATATTTATTGCAACAGATACAGCAAGTGTCCAGCTATTTTTCAACAAATTCGCCACCGGAATTGAGACATTTGTCATACCGTGGGACCAACTTTTGAATACCTGTGTCGTAGAAGTCTGCCGCCTGGGATTGGAACCACTGTGTGACAACCATCTCCGCCTCTCCTCTCTGTCATTCTCAAAACGCTGACGCTGACCGGACAGGAATTTCTTGAGGTGTAGGAAAAGATGGAAATCACTGGGAGCGAGGTCCGGGCTGTAGGGTGAATGATTAAACACCTCCCAGCTGAACTTCTGCAGGAGACTTGCTGTCCGTCGAGCCGTGTGCGGCCTAGCGTTATCACTGACCGCACTTCACAGTCGGCGGGAGCTGGAATAAGAACCTCCATCTTCAACAGCTGCAACGATGCTACTGTGAGAACGCGGGAAGTACCGTTAGTGCATGCGCCATGCTACGTCATTGCTCTATCACGTACGCACAGTCGCTTCGCGCAATATAAGGTTTGCTAGCTGTGGGACGAGTGGGAAACTTACTTTTGGGACGCGCCTCGTACAAATACAATCTTTCTGTTCTCCTATTGTCTTCCTAGTCACCTTCTTCCAACTCATTCTCCCGCATCATTCTTGATACTTCTTGCATACTAATGCACAGAATTTAGAGGTCCTATTTTCGTAAAGCCCCCCCCACACAAAACTTTACTCACGATTTTCTGTATAGCCCTAAAGCGAAGGGGGAGAAACGATTTATGATGGAAGACATTTTGAAAAATAAGTTGAAACTTCATAACTACGAACTGGACATGAAGCGTTGTTAACGTTAAATACAGCACTTACGTAAGATCGCTTTAACAATTTAACAGTAGAAGTCGTAAGTAATCTCTGGCAATCGATCATTGTTTGTAGTGAAATGCTGCTTACTGGTAGGAATTGTGTTTAAATACCCCAGAACAATTAGAACAGAGGATCGGAGAAATAAAGTACCTACGGAGGAGGAAGGAGACTCCGAGGACCTTCCTGTGTCCTGTTTTCTGTACACTGCACCAATTCTTACAGAAATTTTGGCACATTTATATCATCGCTAAATGGTTTTGCAATTCTAATTTCATTTCTTAATTCCTCCCAAACTTTTCCCTCGCAGCTTCAGATCATCCATGACGAGCAAATGGCTCGTGTTCCTTCCGGTCCCACGAAATCGGCATTCACATTTGGACCACATTAATTCATGAATTAAGCGACAGACAGTCGCCCTGAAATATTGCTCTATTTATCTTTATGGGCCCTGACTGCATCAATTCCTCGTTTGCTTTCGACTGCATTTTTTCTTAATTTCTCCATAAACAAGTTGCGTGCCACGGTGGTCTAGCGGTTAGAACGCTGGCCTTGTAATCCTGGGGTCTCGGGACGATTCCCGGCGGTTCCCGAATTTATAACTTGTGTTGGGCAAGGCCGTGGTCTAGGCAACACGGAGTTTTCCTCCGTGGCATCCAAACAATTACTCCATTCACACACAGAAGAAGGCAATGGCAAACCACTTCTGGATCATCTGCCAAGAACGTATATGAACAGGTCCCAGTCCGAGAAAAGGATGGAAGGATCCTGTTCATATGGACCTGTCGTCAGACACAACACTAAATAATAATAAGATGAGGTGGTCTAGCGGTTAGAACGCTGGCCTTGTAATCCTGGGGTCTCGGGTTCGATTCCCGGCGGTTCCCGAATTTATAACTTGTGTTGGGCAAGGCCGTGGTCTAGGCAACACGGAGTTTTCCTCCGTGGCATCCAAACAACTACTCCATTCACACACAGAAGAAGGCAATGGCAAACCACTTCTGGATCATCTGCCAAGAACGTATATGAACAGGTCCCAGTCCGAGAAAAGGATGGAAGGATGCTGTTCATATGGACCTGTCGTCAGACAGAACACTAAATAACAATAAGATGAGGTGGTCTAGCGATTAGAACGCTGGCCTTGTAATCCTGGGGTCTCGGGTTCGAATTTATAACTTGTGTTGGGCAAGGCCGTGGTCTAGGCAACACGGAGTTTTCCTCCGTGGCATCCCAACAATTACTCCATTCACACACAGAAGAAGGCAATGGCAAACCACTTCTGGATCATCTGCCAAGAACGTATATGAACAGGTCCCAGTCCGAGAAAAGGATGGAAGGATCCTGTTCATAATATATGGACCTGTCGTCAGACAGAACACTAAAAAAAATATAAAAAATAAACAACTTGCAGAATTCAACAATTTTACTGTTCACTCCTGTCAATTCCATTGACTTTGCTATCCAGCTATGAGGAACACTACAAAGTGTCTTTTGATATTCAATCCATGCAATGTTTAGATAATTTCTTCTCTTATTGCAGTCTTCCAATTTTGATTTTGATATCAACAGTTGATTCTTCCAACCTTTATTTCCTAAATGGAACCCTTTTGCCTCACCTGGTAATAAATTACCTTCTTTCATTGTCAAAATACTTCTGGGTTCAGTCTGAAAGAACCTTGTCGAAGACAGACATTTTCGGATTCACCGCCGTAAAAACCAAAATTCTACAAAAAAAACCCCTTAGCATTATTGAACTATTATTGGGGTTATTTAATAATACCGCATTTTGGCGCGACCTGACATCTAAATAGCGCAAATTCTCTACTCCGGGCAGTGCGTAGTTCACCCATATGTTACATACATTATAATTAAATTCAGTTACATAATTTACACCCTCGGGACTCCATTTCTACAGAGAGTTTGCACACAGTCGCGTGTGAAATTTCTGCGCTGGGGCGGACTGCCCTTTTCATTCAATCAGAAATTCAACCATACGTGAGTATAGTCTATTAGCTTTGCTCACACTCTTATATTACACCAAGTTCTGATACGTCTGATGTTTTGAATGAAAGGATCTTAAAATAAAATATAGAATTTGAAATATATTTTTAAATACAGTCATATATGCAAATCTGTGTCCCATTTCGTATATAAATATTTCTGACTTGATTGAAGGCAAGACTAATAATAATACTTTGAGTAACTAAATTTTCTTCCGTCGTCCTAACGCAGTCTATGACTCGGATATCCGCAACAAAATACGACTGTGAAGGGAGAACGTAGACGTATCTACATAAAATCACGTACGTAATGTTATCTTATATTAAATTTATAAAATCGGTCTCAGTGGGAGTCTTTGAGGTTATATTTGGAAAATTTAAAATAGCTAGTATTTGTACTAGTGAAAATTATACATTGGAAATTTATAATTAAGCTTCAATAATTGTTCTGTGTATTAAGCATCTGAAAAATTTTGGCGTCGTGATTTATTCCTAGAACTTATTTCCCTCAAAATCTATTCGGAGCATTTCAGTTTTGCCTTGTCTGTATTTATTTTGACCCAGGGCTCAGTTTAATTTAGAAGGTGGCTGAAATCGACTCACAATCGTGTTGAGTGACTTAATTTGGGATAAGGGATGTCGAATCTTCTGGTTACGGGATTACAAATGAAGATGTAAGCCTGTAACATTTTAATCATCTGCTGTTATTCTTGCGTTGGTTGCAGATAAAACACAATGGCCTATTTACAGAAGGCAGCTCAGACAGTAGATCGATTTAGAGTAAACGTTTGAGCTGAATGTCAGAATTACCTCATTTCTGTCTTCTGCCGAGGAACTACATTTTGCATCAAGAACAAAGGACAATTGAGATCTGATGGAGCGCAATGCGACTAAGCAGACTGGCATCAAGATAAAGCAGGCCACGTTCAATCAGCGCGACCCATGAACGCCTGTTATTTGGTGAAGTGATGTGATTCGATTACTGGAAGGAAATCTTTCAGATCCTATTGATATATCCACTACTTCGGAAGGAAACTGGAGTCAATGCTCAAGTTCCTCCTTTATCTTCGATGTCTTCCACTGCTCTGCATGAAGTTCCAGCGAGAACCCATCAGGCAAGATATTTGGAAAGAGCGCACGAATCGAGCAGAGGACGAGGCTTGGTGAGAGGGTTCATTCAGTAGCGACAACAAGAAAAATCATTTTGAATATTCAGCTAAGAGCGGTTTGTCCTTCACTTTGTGATCCGAATCTTCCGGTAAAGATTTCTGAATTCAAAGAGAACGAAGCCCTCCTTATCTTACGAGTGACAAGGCTCTATTTTATCCATTTTCTTCTGCTCTTGTCAATACGCATTGAAGTCTGCACACTGCTCGCTGGCTGATGGCGTCCCTGAACACCTTCCATGGTTTCCCATCCACATTAAAATATAAAGCACTATTAACTGGTGTTTTGTGTGGGTATGAAACTGATTCGCTCGCCTTGAACATAAACTCTGTTTGACGGCGTATGAGAGGAGATTGCTGACGACAATTTTTGGACCGAAGTAAGAGGAAGACGGAAGAATGTTTCCAAATCTATACCTTTTACCTAATACTTATACTGAAACAGAACGACTGCAAGGTTGGCGTAGTACACTTCTGGCATGGGAGACATAAGAAATGCGTGTAAAATATGAGTTGAAAACCTAAAAGTAAGACATAACTTGGGAGATCTAAGCCATGATGGAAGGATATTAAAAAAAAGGATCTTGAAGAACAGGGCGTTTTTTGATACAGACGTTTATCTCAAGAAACGAGCCCTTTTAAACAATATATTTAAATTCTGAATTTTGTACAAAGCGGGAAAGTTATTAACCAGATGAAAGACTATCAGTTTATGAAGAAGGGCTCCCATCTTATTCTTTTTGGTTTCATAACTCAGTGTTAATAAGGTTAGGTTCCAGAGCCAAATTACCAAGCTCTGAATTCCACACTTTCATTTGTTTTGTTGCTTGCTAGTTCCTTCCCGTCTTAGATCCAAATATTTTCGAGATCAGGCTATTTCGAAACATCTTGAATCCGTGCTTTCATCAGCTTTACCTGCACGAAACAAACTCCGTGGAGCTGAGTCCTTCTCGAAATCCGAATGGTCGCTCAGCTAGCCAGGAACTACGAACGTTTATTTATTACCGTGTTCACAAGAGCCAGCCACCGGCTCCTGTTTTGAGTTAGATGAATCTAGCCGACATCCTCACACCATATTTACTGAGACCGATCTTAATATTTCAAATTTTTACCTTTCGGTTCTGAATTTGGATACATTTCGGCAGCCGTCAATAGAGCACAGCGACCGGCGCGATGCAACGGACACAGACAGCGCCGATCTGTCGCTTCAGCGTTATTAAAATGAAAAAAAAAAAATCTTGCTCCACGTAGTCGGAAATTATGACTCGATTAAACGCATCATGTTTCGAGAGGCCTCTGCAATATTCTGGCAGTGTTCGTAGGCCGGATGAACTGACGCAGAAACTGTTTCTACGCTGAAACCTAAGCGCACGCCTATCTTCACTCGCGGTCTCAAAAGCCTTATTTAACGTGCATTCCGTCATCGGAATTACAAACACTTTGAAATCCCTCCATAATGACATCAAAGAACCACTTACATTACAACAGACGTAAGAGCAGGAGAGGCGAGGTACAGGTAGCGATCTTCAGCACTAAATTCAGGTAATGTGGCCTTATTTGGACGTCACCAGATGGCCAATGGCCACAGTTTAACTTCATGTCTTAACCGGTATGTTGTGAAATACATGCAATGAGACTCTCTGTGCAATTTAAATGACCCTGTTAAATGGTCTACGAAATAAAGTTAAAGGGGCCCGGGAGGGGGGATACCAATGGCAGCTTCAGAGCCCTTGCGAACCACAAGCCTGAGTGCGCAGAAGTTACCACTAAGTTTCAAATGTCGTGGGTGCAGGGAACATAAGTTCTGGTAACAGGTGTAAAATAAATATGGCGCCAGTCTGTCCGCCCCCAACTCACCCTGGGGCAGTTACTTTGGCCCTACAACGCGCATGACAGACTTCAAAATATACCCACGCCTCTTTGAGTGACAATCTTTTAAGGTCAATTGTACCGACACATTTGCTTAATAACCTCAAATACGTCTTATTTTAAGATAGATCCGCAGTGAAACATGTTTAAGAGATATATAATGCCAAAACGAAACATTTTTTTTAAGATTCGTTATTTTGAAATTATCGAAGATATTTTGTTTTTGTAAATAGAACTCTACAGAATTTGTGTGCGAGGATTAAAATGAAATTCGAGAAGAGATCAATTTTCCTATCACTTTCATTCCGATAAACCTCTAGTAAGACGTCTCCTTTTAAAGCACTATTTTGTGAACTAGAAATTGGGAAGCACTTTCAAAAGTGCTGTTAAAATAATGTCTTGTACTTTTGTTGCCAAGTCTTGACAAAGAAGTTTTAATAAACACCTCCCACACCCAAAAAGATTTAGAGACCCTATTCAACTAATGAGCATAAAATCTAATTTAATCCCTGTTCCTTGAGCCATATTGGAGATAAAACACGCGAACCGACACGTCCTGTTCATTGCCTTGAGCAGTTCTTGTGAATAACACGTGTCTGCTGATGCAAATTATTTTGAAATATAAAAAAACAGAAATTCTCACGTGCTTTCCAATTATAACAGAAGGAAGGCACACAGACATAAAACCCATTATCAACGTACAGTAGCGCGTAATAAAAATTACCAAATCAACAATTCACCTCATCAAATATTCAACATTCACAATGTCTGGTTCAGATGCACAAAGAGTTGATGTCCAAACCTCTCAGTCAACAAAACCACATCGTTGACACCTCAAAATTGTGAATGTGTCACCTCTAATAATGGTCCGGGAGGGCCGGAACTCGTTTGGCTAGATGAATACACGCCTAAAAGAGCAGGTAAAAGTTGCTGATTTGATAATTTGTTGCTGTTATCACTGACAGATCGCGCCTCGAAATCCTGTGGCAAAAACTGGAAACTTTCTTTTAAAGTGTCCACTTTGCAATTCAAAGCTTCTTGTCTCTGAAATGTAAGGATTAATTAACGCACGTAAACAGAAATCAACACGTGTACATGAATCGCGTAACAACTTGAGGGATTTATTTAGTCATTTTACGACGCTGTATCATGTGCAGAGATGTGGTGTTCAGTCAGACATATATGAAGATGTAGAAACAGCGGCCTCTTCAGGAGGATCCGTGCCAGAACGGACTGACGAAAGGCGAGAAGTACAGCCGGCCATTGCTCGAATATTCCCATTCCATGTCTTGGTTTGAACAGTAAATGAATTTGTTTCCTTTTACCCGCGAACTAGTGACGTACTCGAAACGCACAGTTTCGTCCCGGCTACTGTAGAGTCCACGTTAAGCGCTTGAATTGGTTCCCATTTCAAACGAAGCCCCCACAGCGCACAGATGCGCGTATTTAACGTGTTTCAACTTAACCGCAGTTATTAACACGAGCAGAAATATTACGTTCGGTTTGAAAACCATATTTGGTGAGTAAACAATAATACATCTGCCATATTTCATAGCTCTTTGTGGGGGGTAGGGGTAGGAAGGGTAATTATTAAACACGAATTGCATGGGGTAGGCTGAAACACCACAACGCACCCCAATTATGTCGGATTAGCCACGTCACGTGTTTTAAACTCGCATACAGCGTATTGTAGCAAGCGATAGGAGCGTTTAAACATGTTTCCCCAGTTAATCCGTCGTTTGCTTATAAGATACAACTCCCTGAATTATTTGATTGTACAGCCCTCGTTAAAACGAACCTACGGCAGACAAGAGTTAGCTGATACACGGGCGGTCTTTTTGAAGTACAAGACAAACAGCCAGGAAATACATACAAGCCCACGATGTGGATCATCAGCTTTACTGCAAATTCCATTTCTCCCCTCTCCCGTAGTCAGAGATGAAGCAGCGGGGGCTAAATCTGCCTCGCCGTCTTCCAGCACGTGAACAGTAAAAGGGATTCTTCTTAATTGGTTCCTTGTCACCGTGGTTGAGGATGGCAGTGGTTTTCTTCAGTGCGACCACAATCAAGCCACAAAAGAGGAGGGACAAGGACCACATTAGAAATAATTACTTATCGGATGTGATAATTATATAACCGGACTGGTTCCGCATAAACCCCCATGGAGGTTGTGTCCTTTTTAAAGAGAAAACACTCACTCAGATAGTAAACAAGTCTTCCGCAGGTTTTGCAGCCTGAACTTTCATTATCGTGCTCACAACCTCCCACGCTGCACCCTTGAGATTCATTTCAATATTATCTTCCACCTGTGACTAGGTTTTAAAAGCCGTTTCCCACCTTCAGATTTTCCGATTAAAATCTTTTAAGCATTTGCCTGCTCCTTTCTGTATGCCCAGCCGACCGTGTTTCTTCCGGATATCAATATCCTAATAGTATGAATACAGGCCTACTATTTGTCACGCGTCTGGTTTCTGCTTGCAGAAACAAAAGCCCGCGTTCATCCCGCATTGAAACTGCTCTGTAATGCGACAGAAAGACATCCAGATTCACTCGTGAGCTCCCCCGCAAACTATTTGAGAGAAAATCAGGTTAACGACGCATTTACAGAAACAAACGCATCGTAATCCAGCAAAGTGCTTCAGTCTAAAGCGGGGATCCTCAACCTGCGGTCCGCGGGCAGGATTCGGTCCACAGCACCTCTCCACGTGGCCTCTCCAAAGTACAATACAAGGCACAATGTAATGTACTGCGTTTTACAGAGGGCGCAGGTCACGACAGAATGTCTTCAGGAAAGAATCCGATCAGCGTTCCTATGCACTGTGGACAAGTTAACGTGTTACTCACTTGTTGGTGTATGTCGCTGTGAGCTCGACAAATCAAATTTTGAGTTTCGAAACATTAGGACAAATTTTATACAGCTATCAAATAATTTTCACAGATTATCTTTCATTATGAATACTTAAACATTTTAACACTCAGTCCAATACAGGTCTCAGGTTATTCATAGAACTGACATTCAGATAACTACTAATCTGTTCCAACCTTCAACTCCTTGACAATTGTGGACGTGAGGTTATTTTAAACCTGTCAGAAAAAATTGACACTTCCCAAAATCAGTACAGAACTTTCTAAACAGAAAAAGTAATTTTTAACTCTTCTGGAATCAGGTGTTATATAAAAATATGGCCGTGTCATGGCCTGCGGCATGTCTGTACAGGTCAGAGAATGGCACATCACTCAGTGTAACGTCAGAAAAATTACATGCTTTCCACGTATTAAAAACAAAACAAACCGACGTCCCGTCTAAGAATCACGGATGTGCATTTACTTGATACGACGCGAATTGGAATTTGAAAAGCGAACACAGATTGTAATATTAGGTTTTGTTTCGGTTACGTTGAGATAATTGTATGATCCGTCTGTAGTAGCAAATATTTCACTATGGCCCACCTCCCGTTCAGGCTGGACCAGCCGAAAACATAAAGGACAGCCATTGTCGCAAATGACGTGTCATGTTGCGATTTCACTGGCATGATGGAATAATGTAATGAAATTCCGTTTTAGGGAAACATCTATCATATTTAGCCCCAGTTATACTAAAATAATTTAACCCGAAATTTGATAGTCCTTGCCAAAATCTGTCCCAACCAATATCAAGCGGCATGACCCAGACGTAACAAACTGGCGAAAGATGCAGATTCACGCAGAATGAAATTCGCAGGAGGAAGTGGACCGTCAGAACAACGAAGCTTCACCGACGCAAACGCGTGTCTTAAACACCACGCATTACAGCAGAATGAAGAAGCTTTATGCGTCTTCTGGGTTGTAGCCAAGTGCAGTCTGGTAGGCGTTTACCAGCTTTTCGAAGGTCCATCATCGGGGCTACAACCCGGAAGACAGTCGTCTTTAAACAGCTTATTACAAGCGCGTAGTTGCCTTTGTTAGCTTCGTGATTTAAACCTTACGCGCTAAACTGGCGAACACCTGACACCTACGACGTAAGGCATCAGGGGAGGCGGGAGGAATTTGTACTTGTGATTACCGAAAATCTCTGTTAGCCTCACGAAGGATTCAATCTGATGAAAAATGTGGATCCATATATGCCACAGCACGTGTGTCCGTTCGAAGTTCCGTGTAGTCGAAATACGATAAGCCGAAGTCTGTAAACCACGTCACTTTCCGGAAATCCATTCCGGACTGCCGGATCATCCAGTCGCGTGATAAATGAAAACATTCCATCAAATTTCTGACAGCAGGGGATTCAACTCATGACAGACAAATGACTGTGTTGGAGCGTGTGTCCACTTTGTATCTACAGTATCCACTGTCCCGGCTATCTATCGTGTTCCTTTGGTCTGCGCGGCACTGCTTGTATACGGAGGGGGCAAACTCAGTTACCACTAACAGGAAAATATTAATCATCGATTGTCATGATATCTATTTTATGGAGAAAAATAAGCTTTTCTACTCTTTGAGAATGACTGCCACTTCCTCCGTGTGACCAGGAAAGTTCTCCCTGTGATTGTGTTAACGAAGCGACAAATAACATCTCACTGTTCGTGACTGCTCGGATTACCACACCCAAGGCGAAAGAAAACTGACCCACAGTGCGGCAGAATGGATTTAGCCAAATTTCCAACGCAGACGAAACTCAGCCGGCTCCATGACAACGAGGATTCTGCAGGTTTCTGTCTCTGAAGTACCAGGGTTAGTGAGTATATGCATAACGAGTAATCACGTTTCTAAGAAACGGAACGTCATGACAGCAGCCGAAATCAGCAAACGTTGTCAAGGCGTTCGCTCTGGCGTATCTTTAGGTTAAAACGCTTCTGAACACGTAAAGAAGACGGGTCATACACAGACGAAACCAATTTAAGGTTCTAAGCTGCATCTAAAAACAAACAATACTTCTTTATCAATCACTGTAGTTTTTAATATAATTTTCAATGTTTATATATCACACTCACACTGTTATCTTCAGTGAGCGGATTTTATCCTGTTGATGTTAACAGGCGTTCGACCAGTAAAGAAATTCTCCGTCTATTAAGGAACCAGAATGTTCATTACCGTACTCACAAGAGCCCGAAGTCTGTCCCTATCCAGACAACACCCTCACCTTACTACTTTAGGATCCATTTTAGTATTATCCCTCCATATATACCTACGTCACTGAGTTCATCCGACTAAAATTCTGATCTGTCCAAAGCGTGCGTTATCAAATGTTTCGGTCTGTTGTCCAGCATGAATTAAGTAGCTTATTAAAACTGCGAATAACTACAAACCTCATCACGTGTCTCCCGCCACCGCCCGCATAAAAGGAACGTCAGACATTGCTAGTCACGTGGGGTTGAACGCGCCCTGACCGCGACGTACATCAATCATCGCCCAAAAGTAAAACCATCGGACGTCAGGCTGCCTGATCTCATCACAGACACGTGTTCATCTGCGGCTTGCAACCTAACCTAACGATAGACACACCTAATGCAGAGGGACAGACGCTCGGAAACGCAATTAACACTAGAAGCTGCAACACAAATCGATGTCGACGTGTTCCTCGTCTACAACACGAAGCAGAAAGCGTTTAGCCTCAGGACGAACGGCATCCACAAATGGATGGCGGGGTCTCCGTGCTAATGATGACAACTCGCCGTGCGCTAGCAGAGGCTGGCTTAGACGCTCAAACACTCACTCACTCACTGACCTACCGTCCATCCCACCCCCACCCCCGCCCCCAGCGTTTGCTATAAAAGGGGATTACTAGTATTCTCAATGTAAACACTTCGTGCTGAAATACTGTGTTCGAAGATGCCACATTTTAAAGTTAATAGACTATTTAAAACGCCACCTTTAAAAAAAAAGAAACACACACTTTACGTATTCGAGGGGCATCTCGTGCCTCGCCACAGAAGAAGTAAGTATTCGGTCACCTGCAAAGAAGATGTTGATTATGGAGCAGTCGCCAACCATTTTAATTCCATTATGGATACCAACGTTCCGTTTCCCCATTCTCCTGGAACGTGCAAGTCAATTACGAAGAGGGACCAGGATATGTCCCTCTGGAAGGCCTGAATTTGTATTTACTTCTATCTTGGTCAGTTATTGAAAGGTATTTGTGTTCCTGCAGGGCATTTTGACGGCATTTACGAAGTCTATTGTGTTAGTGAGCTGTCTAAAAATTGTCATAGTTGGTTCTCGTCGACTCTGTCATATCTGAAACGCGTGCTCAATCCCTCTCTCCTTCACACCGAAAGCTTTATCGATATTTCGAGATGTGTCATCTATTCTGTGCCAATGTCCCTTCGTGCCCGATTGTGAAAGCGTGCCGAAGGAAAAGCAAAGATAACTCGTATTTCGACTCGCGTAATTAGTTTTAATTTACAAAAAAAAAGGGAGTAATTAAAATGTATGTAATTCTGCAAATTTATTCATAAGCGGGAATATTTCCAGAGTCAATATCCTGGCTGGTGTCGTCGCTACGATGCGCCAAATTCTTCTTTGCTTTTCTAACCCCCGGTTCGGGCTTTAAATTTGTAATTTCCGCCCTTTTAACCTTTCTCTCTTGTATATGAAAAACATATTAACTATCATACTGCCTGAAACAACGGGGTTCTAGTTCAGGAAAATTAGAATTTTTTTTTTCAGGTCGGCTCCGAGGCCCACCCAGAATCTTTTAAGTACACTTTGGGGGTTCCTCCATCGGAAGTTAAGCGACCACTCTCACCGACCTAGTGCCTACGTTAAGAATGCATGGAGCGATTCCTACACACCCCATACGCCCGCATGGCATGAGAAACTCTGAGGTCAACTGGCAGGCATACAGTATCCGGCTCATATCTTAAATTACACATGACTGACTTGAATCAACTGGTGTCACCTTCACACTGCGTTGTCCGCTGTCATCACAACTCGAAATGAAGAATTCAAATACAATTTCTAACCATCTACTTGAAAGCTAACAAGTGCATCACACGATAAAATCATGCGCTGTATAAGATACGATGTTCTCACAGCGGAAAAGAGCCCTACGTTTGTCCTCCGTGTTCTAATTCCTCGTGAGCTAACCCCAGTGTATTAGCTCATTATAAAGGCCCCACAGAGCAGGCGCGCCTCCCCCACTAAATCTGAAGTCGAGGACAGATCCAATACTCGAAACGTCGTGTTTTATAATATCAGACGATGAAAAAAATTCCCAAACATCAATAATTTCATTACACCGTCGTCACAACCCTTCAGAATCAAAATGATTGTTTATTATGAGATTTGCAGGACTGGGTTCTCCCGATGACCAGTGTCGTGACTTCGCTTTACAAACAACAGAACAGCGGTGGGCAATGACAGCTGTTCGTCCTATAAAAATGTGATGGCCTAAATCAGCGAAGGAAACACCGAAAAGCTTGTAATTAGATTAGGCGTACTAACCGAGATTTGTTCGACATAGTTAAGTCTTAAATGAAAGTCTGAGGCTGTAAGAAGGAGAACTGTCCACTGTGCGCCCAGTGTGCAGTCAAATAGCTACTTAGTTGATTGCGAGCTGAGATTCTCACGGCAACGAAATGCTTACAGGACAGGACAGCGTCAAAATCCAAACGACAACACTTTAAAGTAACACAGTTAATTTAAAAGAACTATAAGATTAAACAGCTGAAAGTCTTGACCGAATGGTTTGCAGTCATACCTCCTACTCGAGAGATCCGACATCAAATCTCCGTCCGCAAAATGCACAAGCCTACCTCGAGTGGCTTTTCGTGGCGTTCCTAATTCCCTCCAGGCCAATGCTGGGATAGTATTTTTAATTAGGCCAGTAACGCTTCCTTCCCTATTTCCTCCATTCCATCATATATAAACCATCACATAATTCCGCACTACACGGTCGATAAATACGCCACAAATTCAAAAAAAAAAAAAATCGATAAGTGAGACAGACCTAGCCTATTGCATAGATCATTGATAATTAAAGGCCGGGAAGCAGAATTTTCACTTAAATGTCATTCCTGTTCTGTTTACGACACTCCATTCTGTTTCCTGAAACACAATTTCTTCGTGCGTCGCGTAGAAAGCTGCAGACGTTTGCAGAAGCAGGGGTCGCGGTCCCATTTCGTAATTGACTTAGAGGGCCCCAGCATATCCGTCGCTTAATTTCTATTCACGTTTACTGTAACTCAATAACAAACTACCCAACTGCTTTATAAGCACGGGCCTCGTGCACTACGGCCGCCCTACGTCTGATTCCAGTTCCGCCGATTTTCGCTGGGGCAATCTCATAAGCCGCACTGCCGGTCCCGACCGGAACTGTTCGTGGTTTTCCTCAGCCCCTTCATTTTTTTTACTGGGATAGTACCTCGTGATAAGGCTCCACCACTTCATTCTCCTTTCTCCATCCTATGACATCAAAAATTCATAGCATCTGCAATTAACACAGCGTTGTCATGTATCGGACAACCTCTCTCCTTGCACAGACAAGAATCGACACCGACTGATTTTCCTTTTAAACGAAAAGTCCGAAAATTCCTAAAGGCCTTAAGACTCCTAGACGGAGGATTTCAGAAGTCACAAACGGGAAATTCTGATTTAAGGATTTCCCTCCTTCATGTAAAACTAAGGCAGTCATTCGTAAGTCCAGGAAAGAAAGAACTTGGTACTTACGTCCTTCTACCGCTCTCGCTCTGTGAGATGTTACCTAAAAGATAATTATGTCAGAGGGCAAAAACAGACTAAAATGAGGGACGCTCGAAACTATACAGGCGTGTATCTCAGTGCACTCAAAATTTAGGGTGCTATAAGTATCCGAACTAGATTCCAAGAACAGGCCGGAGTCGACTGACCTCGTGTGACAACGTAACACATCAATTCGCTTCTTGTATCAACAAAACTTCTGTTCTCCTCCAAAACTAGAAGCGTGTTAGTCTAGTTCAGAAATAACGCCAGGGTACAGGAAACTGCTCGTATCACGGGGGAGGGAGAGAAGCGACTGAACTCCTGATCCACAGCGGTTTGCTGTCTGGATTTCGCACACGCCAGAGTTCCACAAACTTGCACGGTATACTGGTACCTTGGGACTAATCGCAAAGTTATTCATAGTATTCAATACCTCCTTGTCGACCGTCTCCTGAACTTTTCAGCAACTTTTTCAACTCACCCTCCGGTTCAACCTCCCCGCCCAATCTCCTAATGTTTCACTTGTAAGAAGTTGAACATCGTGCACTGGTGCCAGTAAGTTTACTGCAAGTCTGAAAGTAACTGGCGTTAGTGCCTTTGTTCGAGGGTTGCCTGGATCAAGGGGGGGGGAACTGTGCGTGTGTGTGTGCCCGGTAGTCTAAACGCGAGGGAGAGCCTAATTTATTCCCGTGTTACATTGCGTATTTTATCTGTAACGGGCATGCGCAGTTGCACTCTCCGGCATCCGAATGTTAGGGGCAGAGTAACCAAGCCTAACTGGACCAAAGCATTTCTCTGGGGGGAAAAATCCATGTTCCCTGAAAATAAATAAAAAAACAACCAGAGACCACTGGAAAGGCTTAGCTTTCGGCTACATGGTCGAGAGGACGCGATGGAACTGCTACAAAGGAAATCTCATTGGTAATTGCTTTATTTCGTCGAAAGCGGACAAAAATTTAAGGAAGCTTATAATGACTCCACATCTGCCTGCAAAAGTGTAACAGCCACACAAAACATTGTCCATTAATTGGGTCGACCTTTTGACGTTGGAGTTTATATACCCCTGGTGCCAGCCTTAATTAGACTCTTGGAAACATAAGTACAAATAATTTTCGGGCTGTCACCCACGGCACACGGACAGCTTAATGCAAGGAAACATTGGTTTTTATACATAAGATGGATATATTGGCCGTAGGGTAAGGTACATATTTTTCGGCAGGTTTTAGTCTTATTGTAACATATGCATTATTTAATGACATCTCGATGCATGTGAGGGGCGAGGACAAAAGCTTCTAAGCACCATGCCGTAAGTTGTGCGAACGAGAGGAGGTGAACTCCACGCCCTTGAACATCGGAAGTAGACCTCCACCTACCCACTGTTGGCCTCCAAGAGTCGCTCTAGGTGCGGCGGGTGAAGAGAATTTTCCCACAATGCATTTCGAGTAATTTAAAAACCCGTTAAAGAAAACTGAAACTTTCGTTACGACTAAAAGCGACAGTTAAGAGATTCTGAGGCTTGGAATGATCTAGATATATTTTACAATTTATGAATCGCAAATTAACAACAACATTATTAACACCTACAGTTGTTTGACTGAAATTGGGAAAGTTTCCAAACAAAATTACGGCTGATTGTTTGAAAGAACGTGCTGCAAGGACGCACGCACCGGAAATGCGATTGTCGTTCAGCGCAACAAAGAGCCGGGAGGCGTGGCTTCACGTGTTATTGTTACAAAGAAAATACTTCACGCGTAACGAAAGACCAATGTTAATTCCATCACGAGCGGTCGACACCTCTTACCTGCTGCAGCTTTGAATGATTTCTACATTTAAAATAAAATAAAATAAATGACTGTTCTGATCATAGATTCGTCAAAAGACAGTTGAGTAAAGCCTCTGTTAACGGGCAGATGACCTCAAGGACGACGATGGAAGCTAAGAATTCATTTGGTTGACGTGGAACACAAAATCTTTTGTCATCATTGTCACCGAAACGAAATTCTTCTGAGTTGGAATACTAAATTACGAACCCGGTCTAGTTCGTCCTAGTTTTGAGAACCCATTTACCTCAATGTGGCTTGCAAGTCATGAACAAAAACTATTCTGCACTTAAACTGTAAACACTTTCCGTCACGTTAAGTAGCGTTTCAGGCTTTAAATTAGGGTCCATTCGTCGCTCTGTACTCCAGAGGCAGTTCCGCCCACCATCGATCCTCACGAGTTACCTCGGCCAGAATTGCGTTAGTTGTTGATACAAATTCTAATTCACTAAACATCTTATAGTAAAGGACCCCACATTTCAATATCACCGCTTGCAAACTGTCTGCAACTATTCAAATAATTACAGCCACCCTCCACATGTGGAAACCTTCCCTTCATCCTTAACGTGCTTTTGTGACAAGGGATCTACGTCACAATACCAGGCAGTTAGAACCTGCCTCCATATGTAAGAGATTCCTGTATCCTAACACATTTCAGAACAGTTTGATCTGACAAATATAGATTAATTTAAAGGGATTGATCTGTAACCACTGACAAAGCAAACTACTCCGTACCTGCATTAAAGCGGCTTACTGCTTACATTTTGTGGTCCTTCTGCACGAGTAATTTTCACTTTGACCAGCTTATGAATCCGTAACGAAGAGAATCATTATGAAATATCAGTCCGTTTCAGAACAAGCGAGGAACAAGTTGACGTGTGGCCTATTTGGTTGTTACTGCGATAACGAGCAACTTTCAAACAGCTCTACTATTTTAATATTTCGAAAAAAAACACTTATTTCTTCTGTTTCAGACGTTAATGACAGTGGTTACTGCAGAACTTTGGTGATAGACTACCTTAAGGGCTTAGTTTTGAATTAACAGCTGTATGCAACGGACTTAATTCAGGTAGTGCCAAAAGAAAATCTTCGCATAACGACAAAGCGCCCTACGACTAAAAGCAAGTAATAACCGTTTCCGAGTACTGAATAATGCCTCAAAGGAAAAGACTCACGCCTAAAATGCTGACCAACAACTCACCTATTATATGAGAACAGAATGTTCATTACCGTAGTCACAAAATCTCGGTATCGCCTTCAACCCTATCTCCATAATTAGAATTTTAGACGAGATGCATACATTTTATAACGCTTTAAAGGAACAAGATCAGATTTCGTATGCTGATTATATTATACTTGGCATTTTACAGTGCAATTTTCAAATTCTTTGGAAAATTCTACGCTGATTGTATTAAAAAACAATACATCAAAAGGACACCAAGTTCCGATCAACATGTAGGCAAGTTGTGATCCAAAACAGGCAGAAAAGTCCTGGTACATCATTTTAAAACAAATTTAAGTCCAAATGAATGACAGGTTCTCGCGATAGCACGTAACAGCCACGTTCTATTCTAAATGTCGTCGAATAAGCAACGCTGTTTTACGCCGCTCCACGTTCGTCTCATTCATTCGCGGTCTGTTTGCTCAGGTACAACACTGGCAGCTTCGGTGACGTGGAGCACTTTTTAAAAACAAATATTGACAGAAAGCGGAGAATTTTTTTAAAAAAATAGCCACTTGTTCAGCAAAACCTCCATGCACGTCTGCCCCAACTACGTAGCCTTCCCTCTACCTACACATTTGTGCGACGTAAATGAGTAGAATGTTCGCCACTAAGTTGAAAACGGGACAGCCCTGGAGCATTATCGGACAATCGTATTTTATTTATAAAGGTAGCAGGTACGTCGTGGCATTTAGGACCACTGTTCTCCTTGTCAGATCACAGGCAGCGTAGGTCGATACCGCCCTGAGCCTAGATGCTACTACATTCGTCCTTGTCCTCAGTCATTTCTATCCAAAAGTTGCTTCTTCAGAGCACAGCACCCGCTAATTTCATTGGCTCCACGAATGTTTCCTACTTTCATCGCTTTATAAACAAGATGCTGTTAAAATACAATCACAGTCACAGATTGTCAGACCGCTCTCTTACCAAGTTGGCTCCGGACATTTTCCGCGGGGCGTATGATAATTACGTAATTTTTACGTGTTTATCGCAGGATGCCGACATTCAAGGGGAAGGAAAGCGACAGGGGCTCCTGGACTGTCGAAAACTTGGCGGTGTCTCTGCTGGCGGCTAAAACTGCAGGTCGATTGGATTTTCTTCAAGACTGGATTTCGAAAACAGGGAGAGGCCGCGAAATTCAGGTGCCACCAATTCTCCTGCACTGGAATCTTTCCAATAAACCAAGATTTTATTTTCTTGTGGCCTTGATTCCGGTTCCGTTAATGACGCGAGGAGAGCAGAGACAACAGGAGGAACAGGATTCTCGAACATGGCAATTCGCAGGCAGTGGAAAATAGTGGCGGCCATGTTGGAAAGATATTCAGAAAGATTTTGCCCGTAAAAGATGCAATAAATAAACCAGGCTCCAAAGCCGTAAAGGAAAGCTGAAGGAAGTAAGATTCTCACGGCGGAGAGGACCATCGAGAAAGAAATGAAGAAGAATTTAAAATGTAGAAAGCAGGTTCATTTGACACAACTTAGAACGTACGATTTGCCAGCTATAACGACAACAAATCAGCATCATGCGTTTTATTGGACAATGTTTCGAAGAAGATCGAATTTATTGTCAGAAATTGGCTCATCAGAGACGGACGGATGTCTGAAAAGGGGTTTCGCACCATCTATGTGAATTATGCTAAAAGAAATAAAGTCATCTTGACGTGGTGACTCACTCTGATAAAAATTGTTTAAAGACGTGAGAAGTGACGGTCAGGTATGGGTGACATTACTCACGTCGAACAAAATTGAAGGCTAATGCGAGAAGACTGTGCGACGACGCGTGGCGTCGAAACGAAGTTTCCGCTGTTATTCACCTTAACTTAGTTTAGCGTAAACACACTTACTGAACGTCGCTTAGAGACGCGCCTTTTTGGAGCAGTGGCGGACGCGGGAGACGGCGACCTGCGTCGAGAATTCCTGACAGAACAGTCGCTACAGTCTGGGTTCAAAGGCTTCGGTGATACACGGACGCAGTTGATATATCGCAAGAACGATGCTGAATGTATCGGCCAGCTGAGACTAAAGTCGTTGGACCGGAACCTGCCCCAGGCGACAACGAATTCGTTCCCACACGCAGCTGACATCTGCTGCTAACCCAAGGTTTGCAATCTGCGATTTTTTTGTGTAATATTGGTGGATCCTACAATTTCAGCTCGGTTCAAGATATTTTTTGTAAGTTCTATAATGTTCGGACGTAATGGAGTGTCACTAAAATTATTGTGAGGTCTGTACGACTAGTGGGAATGAAGTTAATTTTGCGTTAGTAAGTAGTTCAATCGTTCCTCGCATTTCGGAGCCTCCGTTGAAACGTAATTAGGTCAATTACGTTTCTCATTCGCAACCGTGTTTTGGCTAACCTTAAAAATAATTACGACTAGAAATTAATTATGCCTTTTTGGGGCATACTTTTGTCTGCGGGGAAAAAGCAATTCCGCAATTTCATTTGATTCAGCTTCCTATATTAGTAAAATGCTTAACGATAACGATTTCGCTAGTTTAACCCTTTGAAGCCGAAGATCGTCTTCATAATATTTACGAATCCAGACCGTACCGCGAAGAAAACACTTCACCTCACCATTACGAAAATCAGCTGGTTAACTCTTTGAAGCCGAAGCTCGTCTTCATAATATTTACGAATCCAGACCGTACCGCGAAGAAAACACTTCACTTAACCATTACGAAAATCAGCTGGTTAACCCTTTGAAGGTGAAGCTCGTCTTCATAATATTTACGAATCCAGACCGTACCGCGAAGAAAACACTTCACTTAACCATTAGAAGTCGAATCAGGCGGTACCACATAAGATTTAACAAAAGAACATCCCGGTCAAAGCCTTAAGTCACATTCCTGCGGTCCCATCGGAGAACTAGTACCACAATGAAACGTTTGACACCGAACGTCGCTGTGGAGTGGTTAGCACTCCTGCTTCATATATGTTTAAATATCTGCCCTAAGACACGATTTTCGTTGTTTTCTTCAGTTCCCTCAGAAAAATGCCGGGATAGTACCACGACAAAATCTTTCCAATGCAGTTTTAGATAATGAAAGCGTCCATAAATACTAGCAATAAGTTTCCTGACAAATTAACATTTCATATTTAATAATTACATAATTACAAAATCATTTAATTGATAAATAATTTATACCTTCAAAGCCTATATCAAATCCTTCGTATTTATAATAGGCTAAATATTTAGTTGTCCGAATGCAGGACCGTACAGCAAATGATTACAATTACGTACAAAGTAAGCCATCTACTGGGTCCCCGCGCCATTATCCTTGAATCTGTTACTTTGAAATTAACAAAACACGCACAACTGAATACAGATTTACTAAATAGGCCGTAAATTTTCTTAATTGCCGTGAATTCTCCCACCGGGTCTTAGGCATGCATTCAGCGTTCCTCGGCTTTACGAAAACATAATTTTGTGGTTCTGTGCCCCCCCCCCCCACTGCAACAGCGCCTCAGTCCTGACATGAATCACTTTGAAGAAATTCCGAGGATAATGTCAGAACAGTGACGCTCAATTCTTCCATTTTTCAAGCGGTTATGTTTCGTTTCATACACAGTTCGATCGTCTCTCCTCTTTCCTTCCCAAAATTAATTTAAGAATGTTTAATTTGAAAATTTGTTTCCCCGTTTCAAGTCGCTGCTCACCTAACACGTAATAATAAAGCCCCTGCAGCAAACACAAATAGGAAAAAAAACGCCTGTCCACGTAAATGATCAAGCGGTTAACGCTGTTTAAGTAAATAATCCCCGTTTACACCGAGGATTATATCAAAGCCATCAATTTAAAATGTGTTACGGCACATGGACTTTAAAGGGTTAGTGACGCAGGCAAAAGTGATGTTTTCTCTTTTTTATTCCCAGCATTCGATTTTTATAATGTCGATATATGAACTCTGAACGACATAACTGCATTAACACTCGTCTGTTAGAGGTACAGGGTCCTTCTGTATGAGTCACAGGTCTGTAGACCGAACTGAGTTGCTATCTGGGACAACATCTGGAGGATTTCATCTTCCACCAACATCGTACGTCTTGGAATGAGGAAACGCTTACACATAGCAGTTGAATAGTGTAAAATTTATGAGAACTGTGTAGTTCTGGGAGAATTAAGTTAACTTCATGTACGATTTGAGGTTTTCACAGCGGTGAGTACGAAGATTGCTGTCTTCTGGGTTGTTGCGCTGAATCATCGCCCTGATGACGGAGGCAGTATGACCTCCGAAACGTTGGTTAACATCGACCAGACTACACAGCGCAACAACCCAGAAGACAGAAATCTTCATACTCATCGCCCTGATGACGGAGGCAGTATGACCTCTGAAACGTTGGTTAACATCGACCAGACTACACAGCGCAACAACCCAGAAGACAGAAATCTTCAGACTCGTCGCCCTGATGATGGAGGCAGTATGATCTCTGAAACGTTGGTAAACATCGACCAGACTACACAGCGCAACAACCCAGAAGACAGAAATCTTCAGACTCATCGCCCTGATGATGGAGGCAGTATGACCTCCGAAACGTTGGTTAACATCTACCAGACTACACAGCGCAACAACCCAGAAGACAGAAATCTTCATACTCATCGCCCTGATGACGGAGGCAGTATGACCTCCGAAACGTTGGTTAACATCTACCAGACTACACAGCGCAACAACCCAGAAGACAGAAATCTTCAAGTTAACTTCACATTTTTTATGAAATTTCATAATAAAATTAACATAATATTACATCTTTCAACTCCAACATTTGTTCATTTGCGCACTCGAAATGTAATTCAGTGTCGTTGTTTAAAACCTGCTTTAAACAAAGCAGTTGAGAGTAAATGCCATGTGACTGGGAACAAGCGTGTTCCGTTTCCTTTCACATTTGTCTTCCAGGTGATTCCCGTGGGTGTGGCTTAAGCCGGCGTGGGGTCTCGCCAGCGCCGAACGCCTCAGATGAAGTCGGTAACAGGCGATGATGACGAACGAAGCTAATGGCGCATTCGACGCAGCGACCTAAGACCATGAGTGGCTTCGGAGTGTCTTGTCTCTCTTGCATGAGCGCACTCTAAATCACCAGACGTTTCGCCGCCTGCAAGTCCTGGGTTCAGTTCCACCCAGTGCATTTCTTCGTGCTCCTTACTTCAGGTTTCTATTTCTGGTTGCGTCTTCATTGCAATTTCTATCCTTTAATATTTACGTTTTAATACGTACCGGATGGGAAGCGACTAACAACATCATTCCGTGAATTTAATCTGTTCTTTATTACACACTGAATTAAATTTTCTTTCATTACTGTCGTTCCAATTTATTATTATTATTATTATTATTCCATCCATTCGCCACTTTACAGGGCATTTACTTCCATGTACCCGAGACAAACCTTGCCCCTGAGGTACACAGCGCAGTGGCTATTTCCGAAATACATTTTGTTCTTAATACGTGTATAATTTTATTGCGAGGGATGACTGTATATTTTACGACAGCGTCTTTCGAATGATCTATGAAGATCCTAAAATCGCGGTCTTCTGAACTTCCCTGACGTCGTGTTCGCCCGGGATGTTGGGCCAAACATTTTCTGAGTGACCTGGAGACAGTTCCAGTTGCTCCTCTAATTATTGGGATCACTTTTGCTTTCACTTTTCACATTCGCTGTATTTCAAGATATTCTCAGCTTCCTTCTTAATTACATTATTTTTATTATTGATTATTGATTATGCAAATTCTCAGTCACTAAGGACATCAGAGCTTTTTCCTTCACTGAAGTCTTATTATTTTATACAACGCCTTAATCAGATAAAAGCTGAAGTGTGCCTTGGATGTACGGAACAATCTTACACTGACCGAGTCTAATAAATTATTCAGGGTTGATTTCAAAATTCGTGTCATTATCGGCCAATTTCATGTTTCACGTAATGACGTTTTGTCTTCAAGCTGTTGATACCGACACCGATCTTTGATTTCTTATTTCTTTAAGGGCAAAATAAAGTGTCATTCCGAGATGGGCGTTGTTAGTATTCGTGTACCTCCGATGTTAAAAACAAAAAATCTTTTCCATTTTCCATATATTTTAGTTTAATTCTGTTTTAATTTGTTTCGTTTGAATAATCTCCTTTAGTGTTGTGGATCTCAAACAATGTTTGCCTGTCATACACTTTTGCCGTTGGCAAACGCTCCAGTAAAGAACTTGTATTGATTTATTAATTCTACTACAAATTATAGTCCGAATGTGCTTAGGACTGCATTGGAGAGAGCGTTTATGGCGTGGAACCAAATGAATTAAATACAAGAACGGAAATATCCACAAAGGAGATAAGATATCATTTTAAGCGTTTAAAATGACTTAAAAGTGCTCTGATACAAGGGAGTTACTTAGTAATAAGTGGTGAAGAACGTAACAGCGCTATGAATTGTGAAATGTGTAACCCGGCAGCTGTTAGCACGCAAAGAGAAAGGTTAAAGCGGGACCTGGGACAAGATTTCGTGCAACAGAACGGGGCAGCGAAATCTGCAGGCTTCACAGAATATCCCACGTTGCTTAAGACCGACAGACAGACCGAAGGAGAGGGACAAAGGAGCAACTCGCAGCGAAAAATCTACATAAAGGAGAATCATCGGCTTTAGGTCATAAGATCTTTAATAGACAACACAAATGTCATCATACCGCCCCTTATACAGAGACGTAACACCATTAAAAATAAGGCCTAACATCTGAAATGTAATCATTCAAAAAGTTATCTGGGTCCGCGTTTAACAAGCGAGCTGTTTGCATTAAATTCCCGTGTCCAGGTCACGCACGCGTCCATCCTGTCAGCATCTGCGGTGTTCTGGACGTTTATTTCAATTAGCCAACACCACAAGCATCCCAGAAACAGCTACTTGGTTCATGAATCTGTTCGAATCTTGGCCGGATTACCACAGCCTCACAGAGTTTCCCCATTCTTTTCCTCAGTCTAGAAAACTGCATAAATGTTATTACTAATAGCACACGACCGTACCCTTCCAAGTCCTCATCTACTCTTATTATCTTACGCCAAGACAACGTCTGGTTTCAAAGCAACGTCGTTAAACATCTCAGAAACAGTCCAACGCTTCTGTTAAGCGTTTCTGTTCGTTAGTACCCAACATGCAACAGACGAGGATCTACGACAAAGGTTGAGAAATAAGCCGATTTCTTCACAAATTCATCTAATTTATAACTTGTGTTGGGCAAGGCCGTGGTCTAGGCAACACGGAGTTTTCCTCCGTGGCATCCCAACAATTACTCCATTCACACACAGAAGAAGGCAATGGCAAACCACTTCTGGATCATCTGCCAAGAACGTATATGAACAGGTCCCAGTCCGAGAAAAGGATGGAAGGATCCTGTTCATATGGACCTGTCGTCAGACAGAACACTAAATAATAATAATAATAGGACATTGTCCCCTGGTTGTATATTGATCAGCCTTAAGGCCTTCCATGCTATTCACGATATAACTCGCTGCAGTAGCAGAGCCCGTCCGCTGATACCAGATGCCGCCAATGCATATCCGTCCACCTCCTGCTTCACCAATATTAATCTCGAGGTTTTCCTCCGTCCTTCTCTGTGGTGGATCCGGGAATTTGAAGCTCCTTCATCCGATGCTCCACGCACTCCGCGCGCCCTCGTTCCTAGCAACACTGCCACGTCCTGAACGTACGACGCGGGCTGAAAGCCTCTGATAAATCACAAAGTTCCTCGTCACACAAAAGCTAGTCTCAAGACAGCGAAAGAAACTTCCCCGGACAGTATTGCCATTACGTTACCATGGAAACAGAGAAAAGTTCCACCTTTAAACCACACTGCAATTGAGAGAACATCATGTAACTTTTGCAGAGACTTCAGTCCACCGATAGTGTCCAATTCTTAGCAAGTGGGGCGCGTGTTCCTAAACGATATATATCGTAAGTAGCACGCTAAAGGTTAAAGATTGTGGAGCACAACTTTGATTCCCGTGCTAAGGCACCAACCACAACGCAAAGTAATTTCTCGGTCAATAAGAATTTTTCAGTTACATTTGAAGGATTGAAGTGGGTTTATTTCTTGGTTACGGGTGTCACTGGCTTCGGACACTCTGCTAAATGGGCCCGTTGGGTGCGGTTCGCCTTTCAGGGGTTCAAGAAGGAAGTTCAACTGCCCCAAGCTAAATCTGCAAAGAGACGCATCACGTGACCAAGAAGACAGATTTCATGGACAATGGTCAATTCTGGGGACAGGCTGTAGTTTTACGCACGGATTTATGAGTAAAGAACAGCAAAGCTCGGTCGGGAGCAGCGGGTCCCTCTCGGTGGTTAAAGTGGAATCATTTCCCCCCCCCCCGCTTAACTGAAATCGTGATAACCATTTTTAGAACAAGTTGCAGTCGTGGTTTCCAGTGAAGTTATTAGTTACGTCAAATTGGCCCATGCCGATTATAATTTATTTGTTAATAATTGTCTTCTTTGATAACGTCATATTAATACTTTCATATTTCGGGCTAATTTCACACTTCACATTTCATCTCCAGCATTTATGCAGAATCCATTCCCTTTGTGCTCCTGACGTGGTGCATTTCTCTACTGCCAAACATCCCACAACAGGTGTTTCTTCTTCACTTTAAAACATTAAGAAACTTAACGCATTCATGAAGACTACAATCAGTAACCTACTAACGCCGATGTACGCTATAAACATTTGCTCAGTTATAAGTATTCACTTAAAAAGGCACAACAATGCTATTAGAAGGTTAAAAATAACGACACGTCGAAATCTGACTGAAGAAGGAACGGAATTCAAGTATTCATGGGAATTTTATAGTTCAGAAAGGGCGTGGACGACATATAAGCTTCAAGCATCCGGAATTAAAGGTTCACAAGCCTGAAATACGACTGGTTGAACAAGAATGAGAAAGAATTACTGTTGATCAATTCACTCACCATAAATCTCGGCGGCTACTGAAGGTAATCCCGCTCTGCACTGCACATTGTTGAGAAATACTGAGGCAATTTGCGTGCGGGTTAACTTCTAATCACTCAATTAAAAAGTCACATTAGCACTAATAATGCAACGCCTATTCACAGACGCCACATTGAACAAAACACTGCTAGCCGCATACGACAACGCACTCTGCCGGTCTCTCCCAAGACACGAACAAGTGAAGTGCGGATCTCGCACGTGGAACCAAGAGGCTCGCTCGACAAGCGTTCTCCCACTACTGACGCGATCGACTCTGGATTCAGTGGCCCTGTGGACCTGCGCACTGACGATCGATGTTGCCAAGCAAGCAGCTGGTGTGTCAACAAACACACAGCATTAGAACTTTACCTTTCATACATTCACTTAACAACACTGGAATAAACTGATATAACTACTGGTAACAATCTCATTCAAGAATTGACACGAAGAACAGTGACGTATGTAAAATTACGATAAAATTTGAAACCCTGTGTTTTCCACCGTAATACGTTTGTACGCGAAACGTGGCGGTTCGTACATATTGGGGACCCTTCACCCTCCCCCCCCCCCCCCAAAGCTTCACTTCCTGTGGACAGAGACTGTATCTACTGGCCCCAGAACACTCCTGCTCGAGACGTGTTCTACAAACGCGTGTCAGTCTCTAATGTGCCTCATGTTATGAACTCTTCCTTACTACACGAAGACGAGTTGGCAGCTTGAAGTTCCGTCTGTCTTAGTCCTATTAATTATTGGGCAGAATGATGAGTTGTGGACAGAGAAGTTTCTTGTCTGCCGGAAATCGACACCCGATCGTCCACCAGTAGACATTTTCTCTACTAATTGTGTTAACTGAGATGATAGAAATGGTATGACACTTGAGATATACTACATACGACGCAGAGGTGTTCGTACATTACGATATTAAAAGCAAATTGTGTTTAAAGCGCCGGTTTGCGTTTAAACTCCGTTCATAAGCGAAACACATTTTGAATTATAGAGATTCGTTTCTCCCAGTGGGAATTTGACTGCATCAACTACCAGAGTTTGACTATTCGTACCCCAGAGCTTTGCGACCTAGAAACAGAGAATATGTGCGTAGTTATTTTCCCACGGTATAAACAGAGGAGTCTCGAAACATTTGTTCCGCGGGTCTTGCTTTCGAAACTCGTCATTACTGACAGCGAGTTTCGTGTTTTTACTCAGAACACCAAGTTGAATGCATCATTTCATTGACAATTTCAGGTGGATCTCTTCAAGAAGCTTTCGAAACTGATAGATGAGACTGCTAATTTATAAACATGTATTCTGTTGTTGACTTTACAATGCGATGGACTGTAACATTTAAAGAGAACCGCCTGAAGATGACCAGGTAAGGTCGAAACATGTGGTGGATTCTTAATAAACATTATTTTTCAGACAGTCAACCTAACTACGTATCTTATAGATCGTCGAAAATCCAGAAACTGCGGTGACCATGAAAATGAAAAATAATTCCGCTCTTTATGAAGTGGGAGTTTCAAGTTCTACCTACAGCCACTTCTAGCAGACCCGAGAGGTCGACTTTACTGGCTAGGAATTTGGAGGAACCCAACCAATATGATAACTAATATTCCGACACGTTCTTGTTTCAGATGATCTGTTAATGATGACACAAATGTAGACGTCTTTCAAGTTGCGAAATTATTCTCGATGGCGTGAGATTACATAACTTAGCTTCCCGAAGTGGTTAGCACTCCTGCTTCGTTCATTGGTGATCTCGGATTTAAATATCGGCCCGGAGACGAGGTATCCTGACTGGGTTTTTGTGGTTTTCCTCAGTCTCTCCAAGAAAATGCCGGAACGTCCACAATATTAATAACCAAATGATGTTAAAAGTTACGTAAAATTTATTGTACTCGTGATTTTATCACTGAAATTTTGCGTACACGAAATTAAATACCCGACATCAGGTTCTTGTAGTTGCCACAGACCTGGAAATATTCTAAGACATTTCTTGTTACTCAAAGTTGTAACTGTGACACTTTTTCAAATTTACTAAAACAAAAGACACAGGAAACAAATAATTTTAGGAGCTATTTGGCAAGCTACGCTACAGAAACGCTTCTTATTCCGAGCGAATAAAGCAGTTTTCATGTCGAATTAAATGACATTAACAAAAAATGTTTCAAACACAAGATACGCTTTATTATTCTTTTTTGTTCAAATTGGCAATTAAAACATGTAGCAAAGCGCTTAAAAAGTCCGCGTAGTTTTATCACAGTTAAGCTTAATTTTCAGAGTTACCTTGAATGGGACACATCACATATTGAAATTAAACAAAATTTTTGTTTTGAATCGTTTAATTCATTTGCAACTTACATTTATTGAATACAGGCTAGTGGTACGAGAAATAAGATACATATGGCTTTGAAATTATTTGAATACCTCTTGCAAATGTCAAATCTATACAAGTTTTCCCTTACGTGGTTGGTTTGTCCAAATCATTCACTAGTTCAAGTCTAAAGAATTTCTGAAGGTACGCACGTAAGAGTTCTAAATTTTCGTCACTTGTCTTGAAATCGCCCATCAGTACGAGCGGTCATTATAAGAGAGTCCAGGGTGTATATAGATGCTTGCCAAAATTATTTTATGATTGGGTACAGTTATCTTTGTTATGGCAATTTCTCCAATATGCCTCGAAATGTGGCAAGAGTTTGATTTCAACTGGGATACACGACCATTCTAAGTTGACTATGGAGATGTACACTGCTACGCCACCACCTCGCCCCTCGTTTCTTTCACAAAATTTGGATACAATGCGAGAGAAGTCTGCCATGTCGATAGAGTCTGGGTCTCAGTGAGAACGATAATGTCCGCCTTCGGTATTAACTCGACTGTCTGTAGGTCCCCCAGACTCTGTACGTTCAGATTGACTATGAGAATGTCGACATAGGGCGTGGAGGATCTCCCGGGAGGCTGTGCTGCCATTCGCAACATTCTTGATCGCATGTAAGGGAGTCGCGGTGAAATCAAGCACCCAGTCAAGGGATCGAGTTTGGGCAGAGGTGGGTCTGGGATCGGCGGATATACTAAACCGTTACTCCGACTCAACGCTGGAATCCGCACCTTACAGCTGTTACAGAGCTTGAAACCACTCACGTCCTCCGTAGGGAACTCTTCTCGCAGTACGCCAGTGATACTCCTATTGGTAGGCTTCAAATCATTTTTGAACCAAAGGCAGTCGAAAATGTCACATTTATGGCCAAAGTCGTCGTCTAAGAATGTTTTTTTAAAGTAGTTGTCGGCCCCGGTACAAGTCCAATTTTGGGCCCCAAGTGGGTCCGATGGGTCCGGGCCCGACATTTTCCGTGTCATTCTCTTTGGAATTTTGTGCTCTACGCATTCGTGCCCGATTTTTGTAATTGTGGTTGTACTTTGCCCTCAAATATCGCGACATTTTAAGAAAATCGGGAAATTTTAAAACTTTTTCAAATTCACAGCCTCGTATCTTTTTGAGTTTTTGAGATACAAACTTGGAGGCCAGGAGGAGTTGTAACATGTACACTCCACTTCAAAACAACACTTGGTTCACTCGGATCGCATAATTAGTCTCTGAGATATGATCCCATTTATGGACACGTGTCGAATCCGGAAAGTCGAAAATCGTGGGTTCATTTTGCGTGTGCGCAGTTCGCGACGTCCGGCCGCCACGAAGGTCGGAGCGGTACCGGCACAAACTTTCATCCTTCCTCTTTAAAACGAGACTAAGATGGTGGGGCTATGTCTATTTTCAGCCGAGTTATTAACGTTTGAAACCGCACCATTCTTTTGTGTAAACCCTTTATATTATTCATCGCCGTGATGACGGAGGCGGAAATCTTTATACTCACCGCTGTGAAAACCTCAATTCTTACATAGTACAGGTTTATTCATAAAAATGTTGGCTCCTTTACATTTACAGATAAGGCTTCCATAATTATAATATCGCGTTTCCGTTATGTATTTATAATTTATTTCCCCAAAATTGCATTGTAATTTTAAGAATACTGAATGAGACGATTAGGTTTCAAATATCCGCTTTATATGCGCTGGTAGGCAGTGGTAAAATATACCAAGTAACCAACTAACCAACTTGAAACAGAGGCAGATGAATCCAGTCCTCAATAATTTATCTATTTTCGTAATACCCATTTTAATATAAATCTTTGTCTCATCTATGCCTAGATCTTCCGAGTTGTCTGTTACCTTCAGACTTTCCAACCACAATTTAAAACATATTCTTATCTTTCCCACATAAGCTTCTTGATTTTATTACCCTAATATTACTTATTAAAAAGTAAAAATTATGTAGCCCTGCGTTACGCAGTTTTCTCATATCATAGTAGCATTCACCTTTCTCCTGTATCACGAGTCTAATTGAGCGGCAACTTCTCCGACTTCTCCGTACTGCATGTGGGCTAGTGGATGTCTTGCAGGGGAACCAAGTCTCTCAAGACGTAAGAGGATTTGAGGTTCTCACCGCGGAGAGAATGAAGATGGCTGTTATGCGGGACTGCGTCTGACAGTAAGTACCATACTGCGAAGGCTAGTTTGAGGGGGGCCGTGTTGAACCCGAGGGCCCAACTCCTGGAACTATTTTTGGGGAACCAATAATTAACAATACTTATCTAGAAATGAGAAATTACCATAATATATGCTCATATATGAATGTTATTGAAGTCTGCACATATTATTAAAGCGTTAATTTATGGAGCATCTTGTATTTGACACAACTTCTACCTGGAAAAACTTACATTTTACATTAGGGGCTTTTAAAAGCCAATAGCATTTGTGCCAATTGTACGTAAAACAGCAAACGAGATATGAATCGAATTTTCATTTCAAACCCTTTATTAGTAAAGAAAATAAGTGAACGAATTAACAATTAATTTCACGGTTCTAATTACAAGTCGTATTGGGCCTGAAGTGTCCCACGGACCGATATTTGGACAATACTGATCTCTACCTGTTGTTGATGTCAGTGTTCGTAGTTTTTTTTTAAATTCTGTTTCTGAATTAAAAAATTAATATGTCAGCGAAAGACGTTCTTAGACCTCATATGACCTCATTTCAATACTCGTATTTATTTGGCAGAATAAAACAGAATGGTGGAAGATGTTTTAAGGTAGCCTCTTCCCGACGACAGGCACATACTACGGAACTACGGATCGTATTACCCGTGGTGTGCAGGATGTGTTGGAAGCCAGGGGATCTCAAGGGAGAAATGTAGTGGGGTCATTGAAGGACCTTTAGCCGCCTCATACACGGGAGATTTCGTAATCTTTTTTTAACATTGCTAGGACCCCTTGGATGAATGATCAGCCCATCGCAAGGCCATTCTGGCATTTTTTATTGTTTTAATATTTTAAAATGGTTACATTTCGCGTAAGTTTTTAAACTGTTATCGTAGGCTGCGCGGTGTCGCCGTCACCCGTGGCCTGGGACTGAGGTCAATCTCCCATACGTCACAAGAAGCAGGTTTGCTTCAGGCGAGCCTTAATGAACCTCTCTTACCCGGTACGGAGAAAATAGTATTAATTTACTTGTAGAAGCTTTCAACGTCAAACAATTTCATTTGTGAAGATGAATTTAACTTTGTCTTTAAAAGCCTTTTTGCCCTTCCTCCAGTCACGAGTGGGTGCGTTTTAAACTCCGTTGTTCCAGTTATCGGGAACTGCCCGTGAAGGAGTTGGCAGTCGACAAGTTTCAGCCAAGACAAAACTACCCAGTTATAATTTACAAGGCACTGTTTACCAATTCCACCTATGCGAATGGTCTAAGCTAGAGAATGTTAGCTTCTTGGCTGGCTGATTCGTGGCACTTGTAGAATAATACTGGATTTCTATAACAATCCAAATTAGCTCAAATCATTATTTAAATTTTTACTTAAAAGTAATCGGAACTTTATTTAATAATTCCACAGATCTATCTGGCATTTAATCAAATATCCATATTCAATTTTAACGTCAATATCATAGCCGCTCATAAAATTTCACATGGGCAGCATGCAACGCGAGAGATGAATTTAAAACACCTTTTATGAATATATTTTAAATTGTATTGTGGGGACATAACTAGCGATGTTCAGCGCAGGAATGGGTTTTAAAAGTATATTAAGCTTGTATAGAGTGGACGGATCACGTTGTGAGCTGAACAGTATTTTTTTTTTCCTGACAGGTAAAACTAATATGAGTTAATTTATAAACCTTAAATCCTGGTAAGTATAAAATGCATCAGATTAGTGGTAAGTAATTATTTCGTGATTAGTTCAAGAACCTATATCAACTTAAATAGTGCTGAAACAGCGCCGATTTGGAAATTAGGTTGATTTTAGAGTTTCTATGAAAAACGATTTTATTCCAAAATGTTTTTGTAGTTAGTATTGTCATCTTTTACGTTAACCCTTCACGTATATGTAGATAATACTATTTCAGCAAAAAAAACGCATTAGTGAAGGGTAGGGGTTCATAAATGTTGGGTCGCGAGAACGTTTTCGTGGTTCGCGTTGCGAAATTCAAAGCATAATTTATTTTACATTATTAATAATTTAGTCAAGTAAATGTTACCAACGAATTTTATTTTTTTTCCGTATTTGTAAATGCACTTTTATTCACACAAAAATAAATAAAATATAACGCTGACGTATTTCCAAAAAAATATATAATTAATTTGTCCCTAATTGAAAAACTATGGGTCGCCAGGCAGAATAATTTTTATATGCTCGCTTGCAAACAATCACGCTTATGTATCGCTGGTCTAGAGCAGTGGTATTCAACCTGGGGTACGCGTACCCCCGGAGGTACGCGAAATTAAAAAAAAAACATATATATTATTTTATGTCAAACACTGAATAATCAGTAATGTAATTTATTTAATTTATTTTAGATGTAGATTATATGTTATGTATAACTTGAATTATACACCAACAACTTTGCGGGTACAAAGTTGAACAGAAATTATATCTAGGGGTACGAGAACAAAAAAGGTTGAATACTACTGGTCTAGAGGAATATGAGTGGTAAAATTTTCGTCTTCTTTCCTGTCTACGCTGCTGTACTTTTAAAATAAAAACATTTATATATTTTTGTCTTATATTTTGTATAAGTAACCACACACAACTGCATATAAATGCATTCATTTGAAATTGAATCGTAAAAAAAATTAATTTCAGATGTTGGGATGGTTTTTAAGGATTTTCCAAAAAAAAAAGTTTAATATTGGATTTACTATGTCGGTTTCCTCAGAAACCGCTCAGTTTTGAATAGTGGATTGGAATTTGAGAGACTGTTGTAGGTACAAAAAGTGTCTTGTCATACATGTGGAAAGACTTGAATAAAATCAGAAATACACTCAGCGAAACACGAATTACCGGTTGAACTAACTCTTCGCATGAATGAGATGACTCGGGATAAATGTAACGCGTATGCTCGAATGAATGATCAGAGTTTGGTTGGAGTCACTGACGAAGAAGGGGTAAGGCAGCCGGTCTCTGCTTCTTTAGAGAATCTGTCGAATCGTGTGGCTTCACGAGGTCGGATGTGGGGGGAATTGAATCCGGCCAACAGTCCGACCGTCGCCTGCGAAATCAGATCATCGGCCGAAGTCCCTAGGGCCCGCTCTGTCTGCTGCTTCTCAAAGCACTGACCTTCGCTCCTTATTCTATTTTCTTTCTTTTTACGACAGGAACAAAACGGAATGCGAGAATCATGACTTCAGCCGAACGCAGAAGCAGAGTCGCTACTGGTGTTATTTCCTCTGAACTAAAGCGGCCGGAGTGTGCCTCGATCTAGTGTCTGAGCTAAGAATGCGTCTACCTAAACCTCCATTATATGCAGATTACTAGTACTGAGGATAGTTGAGCTCGGCACGGCCTGGTCGGTGTATGGAACGGCCGGGTAGAAGCGTGGAGATGCGCGCGCACCTTGCTTTTCACCCCCCACCCCCCGCGCCCTGGCGCTACTACTCGTTTGAATGTCGAGGTTCTTTGTTAAACACTTGGTATAAAGTTACCTTTCGCCTTTACCACTACTAGTATTGTAATGAAGTCGCAACACTTGCAAGGTTGGCAGTATGCTGAAGTACCGATCCACTACACCTGTCCACTTACACTGCGATTCGAGCACTCTCTGTTGACAGATAAAGGAACGTAATATGAAGCGTTCTGTTTGACTGCTCGTCCAAAGGTCAGTGTTACTCATCGATACTTTTAACGACTGTCGTTTGTTTTATAGTGTGTCTTTAAAGCGCTTAGCTGCTAATTTGCGTGTGATACGAACCTCAACCAGTTCAACCCATTCAGAAGTTCTAAAAGATATTCTGTATCATTATTTTATATACCGGTCTTGGTCTTACAAATGGTTTGTTTGGAAGATATTTTCCTCTCAAAGCAAAGTATTTCTGCCCAGTGCTCTGAATGTCAGTAACTACGACTCTCTTAAGGGGGATTAACGAGATTCCCACTGTCCCTATCTACATTTAAAATTGCCAAAATTAATAAAATGACTTAAATTTGGATGAAGTAAGGCGCACTAAAATATCATCTAATCACACCTCCTTCGTTTATATAAACCATATTAATATGCCAAATACTGGTTTACCCTTCATCTCAAGATTCAGCCCGTTCGGCAATTGAACCACGGACACGGACTGCTGGAGAACGGATCACAACACAACACTGTAGAAAACAAATGACGAACAGCAGCCGGCGCATGCGCACAACAAAATGCTTCACGAGCGAGCAATGGTCTGAGAAAGTGAGACGAGCAAAATGCTTTCTGCTTCATTCTGCTCGATCGGTCCTATCTTTAACAATACGAAAGCACGTTTCAGCAAAAGCGCTTTTGCCAAAAGCAACGCATATATTCGACCTCGGTCGAGACTTTTCCAGCGTTTCGGCAAATACTGTAGTTGCCATCTTCATAACGTATTATGGGCGATAAATCAGGCAGGAGGCGGTTACTGAAGGAACAAGGCAGAAGGGTGTTTATCCAGTCGGGTCAAGGAAAACAGGCGATGGACATTTCTTAGCGACGACGTGACGAAGAACGTTTAGCCGAACTCGTTTATTCAAAGATCTGCAACATTTTATCAACTACACAAGCAAAAACTACGATGTACGTCGAACATGAGACACGATTTGAAAAAAAAAAACATCCTTTTAAATGAATTCTGTTTCTCTCGCATATTTTATTTATTTAGTGTTCTGTCTGACGACAGGTCCATATGAACAGGATCCTTCGATCCTTTTCTCGGACTGGGACCTGTTCATATACGTTCTTGGCAGATGATCCAGAAGTGGTTTGCCATTGCCTTCTTCTGTGTGTGAATGGAGTAATTGTTGGGATGCCACGGAGAAACCGGGGAAGCCCCCGGAGGAAGCCCCCGTGTTGCCTAGACCACGGCCTTGCCCAACACAAGTTATAAATTCGGACACCGCCGGAAATCGAACCCGAGACCCCAGGATTACAAGGCCAGCGTTCTAACCGCTAGGCCACCGTGGCGGGTCTCTCGCGTAAGCCTAATTAATCTTATTCTGCAGATAAGATATTATCACCACCTCGAACACAGCCCCTACGTATCACGACTGCAATCACCAAGTTCCAGTCATCATTCCGTAAGCATCATCGAATCGCGTGTTTGTATTTTCATTACGATCTCATAATAGCCTAATGCCCTTTCAAAATTCAACGCAGTTGTTCACACGAAACTTGTAAACCAGGGGTGGCCAACCCAAATGATCTTTCGGGCCACTTTGGAAATGCATCATAACTCCGCGGGCCACATATAAAATTATATATCCCCATATTAGATTTAGATACACTATAGACATTTTTTTTGGAGGTGTAAGTTGAACCAAAAGCGCTAACAACTTTTTGTGCCAGATTTCTCAAATTGGAAAATTTCTCTTTTGTGACGTAAGTGTTATAAAAATCTATTTTTGATTCTGATGTTTCAAAAATGTGTTTTAATTCAATATTGCACTGTAAGTCAACAAGGCAATATCTGCCATATATTCACAAGAATATTATTTTAAAATCAAAGTTAATTTTTTCTCATAATTTCGACAGATTATTTTTGAATATATGGATGCACAAATAATGTATTTTTTTAATACATTGATTTTCACTACTTTGGCCATTATAAAATAAATATATTTTGTAAAAGTGTGATGAATCTCGCTGGCCGGAAAAATGTTCAAGGCGGGCCACATGCGGCCCGCGGGTTGGCCACCCCTGTTGTAAACATTCTCAGAATTCACGTGCCTTGCTATCAAGGCTCGTAATCTTACTCAATATTTCGCACGAGTACACAAGACTGGAAACACCGACTTCATGAATCCACCGGATCAATTAATTCATTAGACCTTATATTTCAGCTAATGGTATGGTACGATCCAATCAGCCTGAATTTTTCTGTTTCATTATATTTATTCGTTCACGTATATTCAAAATGATGGCGATAAAAAGAAACGATTTTGGGAGCAACACTCATACCCTAAAGATGGAGGAGGTATGTTCCATCGAAATTCTGCCAACAACCAGTGGGCGATTACCAAAAACCAGGCCTGCAACACCAAACTTCCTTTTGCTAATGCATCTCACAAGGGAATGGTTAGGTCGGTCATGCCGAGACCTCACCTGAAATGTTGCTCGTCTACAGAGACCGTCTAGTAATGATTGTACATAAAATTTAAGCTGCTGATGCGCTGTGCAAGGGTGCGAAAAAATTGCTCAAAGTTGGTACGTATATTTAAAATTCGCTCCGCCGCGCATGCGCGAGACAGCGGCGCGCCATTCACCGGTACATTGCAGCTGAGCTCGAGGAGAAAGGTTGAAGGCAGGGAAATACTCCAGAAATCTCTCTCTCTCTCTCTCTCTCTCTCTCTCTCTCTCGCGCGTAGTTAAAAGTATATAATACGCAGGTGTTTTATATGCTGCTTTGTGGAAACAATGTCAGAATGCTGTTAGCGAATGAATCCTTGAATGATATTTAAGAATCCAGTCCTTACCGCGAAGAAAACACAACTCTTCACCATTACAGAGATCAACTGGTTAACGCTGTTTAAGGAATCGTTTCTTCTCTCCGTGTTTCCAGAGACAGCGTTATGTTAATCTCTCACTGAAAAATACTTTTAACCCTTCAATTCCCAGTGGTAACTATATGTACCACGTAATTTAAAAATCAGTAACGCTACAATTTGTATTTATGGCTCTCACAATAAATATCGATTACTTCCTTAAACAGCGTTAACCAGTTGATATTTCTAATGGTGGCGTGTCGTGTTTTCTTCGCGGTACGGACCGAAATAATAAATAACATTTAAACAGGTTTCGGGCTTCAAGGGACAAAACATAAGATACAACGCAACTGCAATCATCGTCGTTATAATGTTTTTGTTTCTTGGTTTATTTAAAGACGCTGCTTCAACTGTATTTGCTAAATGCCGTCTGGCGGCTAGCCTACGTGTCAGGATGACGAAACGTTTTCTCACCAGACGCTCAACGCGACAATAAAAGTTTCCTGGCTAAATAACAGAATAAACCTTCACAGGCCAGTGGTAACTATGTATACCACCTGCTTTAAAACTCATAATCATATGTGTCTCCCGCAGGAGTGGAATATGGAATTCACACAAACTGCTTTCCAGTACGAGCATTACGATATCAGTTGCTTAATTGCATTTTGTAACCAATTATTACGGTTTTCAAATGAATAAGGATGAACTGAAAGGAACATGTAGCACGCATGAGAAAACTGAGCGATTCGTACTACATTTTTGTAGTCGGATAATGTGAAAGGAACAGAGAACACGAATACATGGGACGATAACATTAAAGTACATCTCATGTAAATAGAATTTGATGGAGCAAACACGCGTTGTCTCGGCAACTATATGATTCCTTTCTTACCTCAAAGTAAACACAAGGCGTCACCATTACGAACATCGAGTAGTTGGTCTGACGTCACAGACGGACGGACCTTACGCAAAGGACAAGGCTCTCAGCCCATCCGATGTTATAGCGGTCCCAGGGCAGAGACACGCCGGAAACTTATCCAACTACGGTTAGCGTTGAACAAGTCCCGGGTTCGATCAAATCCGCTGCCACTTATTTCAAACTGGCGTCTGAACACGCAGGAGGACATGATAATGAGTCCAGGGGGATATCCTTAACTTCCTGATCTTGCTGTTAGCTCCTTATCCCTTTGAAGCCGAAGATCGTCTGAATATTATTTATGAATTCAGTCCGTACCGCGAAGAAAACACTACACCTCACCATTACGAAAATCAGCTGGTTAACCCTTTGAAGCCGAAGCTCGTCTGAATATTATTTACGAATCCAGACCGTACCGCGAAGAAAACACTTCACTTAACCATTAGAAGTCGAATCAGGCGGTACCACATAAGATTTAACAAAAGAACATCCCGGTCGAAGCCTTAAGACAGACCCTCTTCCACGCAGTGACTGAGTATCAGTACGATGATCCCACTCTCAGAATTGAACCAAAAATCCTGTGTGAATCTCGGATGACGCAAACAGCTTAGTGGCACCAAAACCTAAAATCGGCGTAAACTGATCAAACGACAATTAGAAGAACCACGGCTTTGACCAGATCAAGAGGGCGACTTGGCCGTACAAAAGACACGAGCCCCGTTTCACCTGCCCCTCGAAACTAAATAAACCCGGACTTGGAAAGCAGAACGAAGTGTGTCTTGCGTAGAATGAAAAGATATTGTATTCCCCCGGACCTGGAACAGTTTCATGGATCCGAAACGGAAATTTTCCTTCAAATTATCTTATGCTGACTGCCAGCAAAAATATCTCCGCATCCTCAGGACAAAGCTATAGGACGACAATCTCAAATCCGACTACTTTGCAGTTCGTTCGAGATGTCACGAGTGAAAAATTAACATTCTAATAAGAATCAGACTTTCATAACAAAGAATATTGTTTTAAAATCGTCGCATTACCCAACATCTCCCATGACGCCGATCGTAGTTCCTGATTTTCACACAGGCTGTGCATTTTATGAAGTCTTCGTCGCAATAACTCGCTTGAGGAATCCAATACACGAAACCAAGTTCGTGTTAAATGTCAAGTTTAAGTCCCATAATTCTTGCGGTTCACGGTTCTAATCCCGATGTCAGCAACGGAGAATCTATTCTCATGTTTCCCGATCCGTTCTTATAAAATTTCGCTGCAAAACACAAATCCACGTACCAGTTCGTATTTTCATCTGGCTCAGGGTATGGCACGGTGGCGGACTTTTGTAAACACGTAATGAACGTTCCGGTTCACAAGAACGAAGAGGATTTGTTGACAAATTAAGCATATTTTAGTTTTTGAATTACGAATCTGACCCATCGAATTACTTATTACTCTTACGGTAAGGATAATCGGCGACTGTGCCGGCTCTACGGCCTTTTTCGGTACGCGTGATTCCTTCCCCAGTTGAAAGGTTAACTTGTAGGTACTAAAGGGACAGTCACCAAATATTCGTACTAAATTATTATCAATGGTTACTACTGTAAGTTTGCCCAGCAGGAGTCAGTGATATTTGATGGACACAGACCAGGGGCGCACAAAATTCAGAAAAACGAACAAGTGCCGCTATGTCTGGCAAATTCTGGTCAGCCAGCGATACGAAGCCACGGAACAAAGCTTACACCGAGTAGCTAATTTGCCTTCCACCGAGCTCATATATAAGCAACGTCGTGTTACAAAATCACGCTCGTCTCTTGTCCCCCTCTTCAGACCTTGTCTCAACATTCCAGCTCCGTACACATCTTGAACAAACACAGCATCACGCTCCTTTAAAAATTCTCTAAAGTTTTCAAAGTAAAAAGTTGAAATAAAGCCTCAGAATTATGACCACAAATTTTCCTAATAAGAAAAACCCACCGTCATTAACCATTTGAAGCCGAAGATCGTCTGAATATTATTTATGAATTCAGTCCGTACCGCGAAAAAAACACTTCACCTCACCATTACGAAAATCAGCTGGTTAACCCTTTGAAGCCGAAGCTCGTCTGAATATTATTTACGAATCCAGACCGTACCGCGAAGAAAACACTTCACTTAACCATTAGAAGTCGAATCAGGCGGTACCACGTAAGATTTAACAAAAGAACATCCCGGTCGAAGCCTTAAACACAACAAAGAACAGATCAACTCATAGGCCCGCCTCCATAGTAGAAACTGTAACGCGCGTTGTCAGAGAGACGGAGGAGAACGCTCGACAACTGAAGCTTCACTTAGCTGAATCTCTCGCCTTTTAAATATCTTTAAATTGTTGTCTGTCCTGAGTCAGACGCTGCGACAATGGTCGACCTGTGTTGGGAAAGACAACTACGGTTATATTTCCCCCGAGCTTTGAATCGAAGACCTCCCGAAAACTTCGAACCAAGCCCATAATCTTAAAAGATGACGTCGGAGGACTGAAGCTCTCGGGCTGCAGTCCGGAATACGTACACCCCCTGTCCACGAAGTCGAAAGACGTGGGCAATACTTCATAACAACCCCCGATAGCATGACTGCGCTTCGGGTCTTTTAAATAATACAAAATGAGTAATTACTTCCATATTGTGGGATTAAATGAGAATGATTACAATTAATTACACTTAATTCCCCTTTAAATCACTGTCTGATACGCGATTACGTACAGAACACGCACGATTTCAATAGGAAGGGACAAAGGCTGATTTTGCACGCATCTAACGACACACCATAAATATAAATCGGCTTCACGAATTACCACTGACCTCTTATGGTGAAATGTACATGTAAACTAGTCTTCAAGAAGACATTTTTAGAAACTAAATATCAAATTCCAACAGTCTGTACTTTTAGCCCAGACCCAGGGCAAAACGTTTACCAATTATAACAGAACATGGAATCTTATCAATGTGAGATGATAATGTTGCGTCATTATTGTGTTGAATATATACTTGCTCAATTTTATCAGTCAAACCACAATAAAATATTATTATTAAATGTTAAAATATTAAAATATTATTACAATTAACATTTAAAATATATTAAAATATATTGGACATCTGACGAAGGATTGCACTTAGAATATTACATTTGAGTTTATATAGATCATGCACCTGAAGATGGTTCATTTAGAACTGAAACATGTAGTTTAAAAGATGATTCTCTAATGTAAATCGAACTTTTCGATAGAGAGCATCATTTTAATATATTTTAAATATTTAAATGTTAATTGTAATAATATTTTAACCCTTTGAAACCGAAGCTCGTCTTCATAATATTTACGAATCCAGACCGTACCGCGAAGAAAACACTTCACTTAACCATTAGAAGTCGAATCAGGCGGTACCACATAAGATTTATCAAAAGAACATCCCGGTCGAAGCCTTAAAATATTTTAACATTTAATAATAATAGTTTATTGTGATTTGACTGATAAAATTGAGCAAGTATCTTATCAATGTGATTAACAACGCACAGGGAAGTTTTATAGAAAATGGGGCAACATAACACAGCACCTTCCTATTAACAGAAATCTATGAACTCATTTAAATAATAAAGTTAGAAATTAACGTCTTCGTATGAAAGTCTGACAACGCTGAACTCAACCTCTTCAAGCACGCTGTTGTCTGAGCACAGACCTGCCGTGTCATTGGCTGTATTTGGTATCCAAGCCACTACGTAAAAACACTTAGTATATTAACAATTAGTATAAATTATGACTTACTTTCAGAATCTTCACTGGATCTCGGTTTCAGTAAACTGATCACTGCCAACGTTGATAAACTGCAGACGTAAAACAGTAAGAGAAACGCGAGGAAACACTTTCCCACACAAACTCTGTCAAGACGCCATTACTCACTGCAGACGCGTACCAACATGACAGTCCAAATGACGCGAGATTTATACATTCGCTTAGTAAACAGGTCACGTTATTATACTCTATTTTCCTTAACACATATTTTAACGTTTATAAAATCGATATTTAAACGACAGACAGAATTTAGGTAGTTCATTCGATTCTCAATAAACCAGCTTTTTATTCCAATTTTTGTGATATAAATAAGCTGAACATTCTTGGAGGCAGGAACCGAATTTTCTGTATTTTCGAACTCAAAAAAAAAAAAATTCAACTGCAATTTCAAAACTGATATTAGTGGCACTGGTGTTTTATTACAATTTAACTTTAAACACGACTGTTCACGATTCTTAGTCTCATAACAGATAAAATATATTTTCGTTAAATCCATCTTTGTTTTCGTTGTCATCAAATACTATGAGGGTGGTGGAATCGATAAATACTGAGATGGACAGGACTTGTAGCACGCATATAGAATTTTAGTCACAAAACCTGATGGAAAGAGATCACTTGAGAGACATTGGTGTAGATGGGAGGACAATGCCACGAAAATGTTGGGGTGTACGTGTGTGAAATATTTTCACTACTATTGGATAACATCTGATGATGATAATATTCATATTGTGAGTAGCGTTTGGTCTTTACGTACTCCACACTCGTCAGAGGATCTCAGACGGTCTCCCTGTCAGCTACATAATCCATGTCGTACTCGCTGATGACAGTTTGTATTGCAGAATGTGGCAACACTTCGTACCTTTCTGATACCTCCGTTCCCACAGACTGCTACGGACGCCTAGTGGTAGTTCGAGTTACTAATTTCAGTTTCTCACGGATCGAACAGCAGGTGGACTTGCGAAAACTGAAGAATGTTTTCCTTCGAATTTCTATGTCATTCTTAAACAATCTTTGAGAAGAGACGCACATTTTCTGGCATCGTACGAATCCAAGGCCCCTGTTGATGGGAATTAAACTCTTTTATGTTTAACTGTAATACAGTTTATCGCAGCATCAACTTTTAAAATCGCATAAGGAAGTTTTTTTTACAAAACTCGATTTAAACCTGGAAACATCCGTCGTCCTTTCGTGTGCGAAGAGCTTAAGGCTTTGACCGGGATGTTCTTTTGTTAAATCTTATGTGGTACCGCCTGATTCGACTTCTAATGGTTAAGTGAAGTGTTTTCTTCGCGGTTCGGTCTGGATTCGTAAATATTATGAAGACGATCTTCGGCTTCAAAGGGTTAACCAGCTGATTTTCGTAATGCTGAGGTGTAGTGTTTTCTTCGCGGTACGGACTGAATTCATAAATAATATTCAGACGAGCTTTATAAATGGAATAAATATAGTAAGAGCCACTTACAGACGAGTGCGTCTTTGTGAACACTAACGGAGGCATAAGACACAGCACGAAGTCTCAAAAGAAGGAAACGAGGAGGACTGGTTAGCATCCCTGATCCGTATTCGGGACGCTCCGGCTTTAAATCTCGACTCAAGGCCGGCAATCATAAAAAAGTTTAAGCACGGAGAGGCACTCGGTTAATCATATTTCCTTTCTAGTTCATTATTCATTAATAAACGTAACATTAGAAGATCTTAGCTACTAACAGCGTCATTTAATAAACCACAAATAGATAAACTGCTCACATAACCGACAAACCAGTCAAATTCGTTTATTTTATTTTATGGAATTTTCAATGTTCATCGCCGTGCTAACAACAATAACGAGCCACATAAATCCGGTCCACCCACACAATCGCGTTCTATTTATTTAAGACCAACTGGTGGTCACTAGCTTTCAGGTTTCCTGAAGAAAATTTTGCAAGCATTTGTCACTTCCTCGTTCACGCGTGTCTTGTCCCTAGGCTCGAATACTTGAAATTACGACTGAGGCGACTGGATTTTGCTGGCTCGGGACAAGGACTGGCGAGGGCTTTGGTCAATTCGGTGATGAACATTCCGGTTCCCTAAGCCACGTAGTTAATTAATTATTTTAGAGTTTTCCGTTCTGCCTGACAGAGATCAAGTGTCCCTCCGACACAAACTAGAAAGTAATAAATAAGCTACGAATGTTTCACGACGACCTAATGCAATTAAGTATTTTCGGGAGATCCGTTATGTCGGTATGATTACTGACATTGAGGAGACTTCACCAGGTCTGACGCCAAGGACACACGTGAGCTAATGTAACACATAACAGAATACAACCGGGGCTTTAGTTGTGTGACGTCACGATATGTCGTCGCGTCCACACGTAAGTTCCTTGCGTAAGAGTAGAAGATTAACTGGAACCATTATGGAAGGCGAGCGAATGCACCGGAATCAGCGAAAACTCCGGGTATCTGCAGCGTGAAACACCAGAATTCTGTCAAAAATGTAAAACTTTCTACGTAACACAGCGAATTATCACCCCGAAAGCACGTGGTGCGAGCTGTAATTATTCTTAACCGTGTCTTACGAGCAGAATTTGCGAAATTGTAAACAGAAGGAAAGAAAGAAAGACAATGAACAGAGACGGGAAAAGTGGAAAGGTGATGATGGGAGGATTTCTGTCCGGGCATTTGGCTGGAGGAACTGAGTAAGATCACGTTTTAATGGGCTCACACACTCGACTTTGGCGATTCACAGGCAGGGAAGGCTTCAACGTCGATTATGTCCGATTAATTCGTATGAGAAAGACACGGAGAGTAGCAATCGATACGGGGAAATAATCGATCTATGCCCCCTAATCCCAGAGGATGTAATTGCACATAGCATCAAACATTTTGTAGTCCTTACCGCAAACAGTGTCCGAAGCTACCTGCAATTACTTGATGGGGTCCAAGACTCAACTTCAGAGGCACCGCGTCGACGTTTCGGGACACCGCAGTTTTGTGGCACGGTAGAGGCCTCGGACTCTCCTTCTGGGTAGAAACAGCAGACGTTTAGGAGGAATCTGCTGCCTCCCTCTTCAGGGCTTCTTCTGGGTATAGCACAATTTCGAAATGATAGATTACCGACATTCCGGGGATTCATTTATCTCTGTTTCTGTGCCCGAAGGTTTGAGATTAATACCGTTTCGAAGAAACTTCATGTCTCGAACGTTCTGCAAAGAGTGTCAAAATTTGCAGACTACAGAAATTTTCAATCCTGAAGAAGGAGGCAGCAACTTCCACCGAGACGCCAGCAAACCCTATAAACTACCATTTAGACACAGTGTTCCTGGAATACTATAAGGAAATATTTGATATTTCTCGCACCATTTAGTGATGATATTACAATATTCCTTCCTGGGAGTTGCTAATGAAGGGTTATCACAGCAAAGTAGGTAGCCTAAAACAGCATACTCTCCCACGTCTTCGCTGTAGACTGCGTTGTCATGATGTGCTGTTTGATTACGCACAAGAACCGTCCACTGGTAGTCGACAACTCGTGATATTGAGAACGTAACTGAGCGGTAACCGCGAAGATTGTCGTTAGGCCGATCAATCGGCTTACGTCTTCGGCACGTCTTGAATTAATTATCTTGTGGACGCAGGAATAACGAGAGTTTCAAACAGAGCCGAAATTAGTTGCTTATAGAATGAGTACGACGTCACAGGAAATGAGCAAAACAATAGTTAATTTGATCTTCAATTAAATTGCCGTCGGAATCCTTCATAGACGCTACAAAAACTGAGATGAAATGAAAGATGCTCTTCGCAGCATCCGGGGCAGGGCTTAAACCAATAGAAAGCTCCATCACGTGATATGCAAAGTTGGCGGGCAGCGACTCATTCCGCATGCAAACCTTACGGTCGGCTCAGAAGGTGGAGACTCGAGTTTAGAGATCGATATTTCACGGAGCACAGATCCCCCCCCCCCCCGGTCACACCTGATCTGAGATCGGCCGGTGCTAAAGCCCACTGCACTCCCACCTATGTTGACGCGAGCTCATGAAGCCTTCGTGCAAGATGCGTCTCGAAAAGACAATAGTTGCTCATCTTGTCACAGAATTGCCGTCTTTCATGAAACAAGGACGTTCATTACCACGTCCACAAAAGCCTTCATCCATTCCCGAACCTGCTGACTCCAGTTACCCGGTGTTATTCAATTATCAACCTTAATATTAGACTGACCGTCCGACAACGCCAACTCGAATGTGGTCGTGGCCCTCGTCCCTGTCACCGACATCGACGTTTCTGCAACCTGGTCGCCGATACAAACAACATGGCGTCGGAGTATCCCCTTTTCGACCCACGCACATGTCATTTTCATTAGCAAACTCGTGGTCCGCAAGACTAGCCGATTTCCAGCAATGTTACCGCGAGAGAGTTCGAGGAACTCAAACATTTTCTAGTGCCTGTCCTGATATTCGCTCGGCCGGCCAAGAAATTCCCCCACGAGGGTCGATACAGAGTTTGCTCCAGCTCGAAACTACGCGCTGTCCTGAGGAAGAAGGATTCAGCTAATCGCTGTGGGGGTGAAGGGGGCTTGTTAGTAAAAATCTGCAGATACAATTCTTGTACTTTTTTTTTAAAGTAAAATTTACGAATTCATTATTCAAAATTTCGTATGAACTGCTATTTGTCTGTATAAATGAAACTGTGACAAAGACGTACCAATTACTATTTCTCCCACAAAACCTTTTAATTTAAGGGAAGCCATGCTACATTGCATCAGTGAACAGAAGAAATAGTTCAGGTCTTTACTAAGTTATAAAGGTCTAGCGGTTAGAACGCTGGCCTTGTAATCCTGATGTCTCGGGTTCGAATTTATAACTTATGTTGGGCAAGGCCGTGGTCTAGGCAACACGGAGTTTTCCTCCGTGGCATCCCAACAATTACTCCATTCACACACAGAAGAAGGCAATGGCAAACCACTTCTGGATCATCTGCCAAGAACGTATATGAACAGGTCCCAGTCCGAGAAGAGAAAAGGATGGAAGGATCCTGTTCATATGGACCTGTCCTCAGACAGAACACTAAATAATAATAATTAAAAAAGTATCCACACTGTACGAATGTACAATCACGCAGAGGAATTGAATTTCTGACTGGACCCGACTCACAAAAGCCACGTGAATGGAAGGAAGGGTTGCGCCATTTCTCGCCCGGATGTGAAGCTGCTCTCGTTTACAGAATTGCCTCCCATCGCGTGAGTGATTTTTCAACAGAAATATATCGACCTGCCCACGTTCTCCTGTAGCATATTTCTTTTTAAAGATTCGCTGTATCAAAGGTCAGAAACCTAAGAGGTTATCGTGGGTTCCAATTCCAGGGATATAGAGCAATATGTACTGATTGACTCCCTGACGTCACTGAATGTTGATTATGCTTGGCAGAAACTGGCTACCGATTTCTGGTGATGGCAGCTGTTAAGACAGGCGAATTCCCTTCACAAAGACTGCATTTCTTGAAAAACTGAGGACAATAGTGGAAAATAAAAGTTTACGAAGAACAGAAATCTATGAGAGTGCAGTGAAGTTAAAATGTCAGAAAATTATTGTGGCCCATGTTCACAGTTCTGTCAACCTTCCAACGAACGACGATGATACATGTGGCTACATTTCATAACTCGTCTGTAAATCAATTAATCGCACAGAATACAACACGGAGCTTCGTTCAAAATCATCTTGAATATGAACAACGCCACTCCAAGAATTAAAATATTGTGGCGATGGCCGCTAGGGTAGAAATTTGTGTCATCGTCCAATCACAACAGAATTAGTATCTTAAATGCTATTAATTACAGTGGAATCTCTTTCAAGACTTTGCACTAGGCGATAAGTACCGAAGGGCTCAGATAACATCTGGCGACGATTATGCAGGTTTGATGAGCACAAATGATAATTATGGTGGAGACACTGAATTAGTAGCATCCGAGAAAGAATGATAACTAACTGACTAACTAGATGGCTTACCGAACCCGAAGGTTCATCACCGAATTAACCAAAGCCCTCCACCGGACCCAGTTTCCTTCAACTCCTATCTCCCATAGATCCCGCCTGAGATTATCCTCCCATCTACGTCTAGGTCTCCCCAGCGGTCTCTTCCCCTCAGGCTTCCCAAATAGTGGACCCAACCAACCAGATGGCTTACGGAACCCGAAGGTTCATCACCGAATTAACCAAAGCCCTCCACCGGACCCTGTCCTGGGCCAACAGAATCCAGTTTCCTTCAACTCCTATCTCCCATAGATGCCGCCTGAGATTATCCTCCCATCTACGTCTAGGTCTCCCCAGCGGTCTCTTCCCCTCAGGCTTCCCAAATAGTGGACCCAACCAACCAGATGGCTTACGGAACCCGAGGGTTTATCACCGAATTAACCAAAGCCCTCCACCGGACCCTGTCCTGGGCCAACAAAATCCAGTCTCCTTCGACTCCTATCTCCCATGGATCCCGCCTGAGATTATCCTCCCATCTACGTCTAGGTCTCCCCAGCGGTCTCTTCCTCTCAGGCGTCCCAAATAGTGGACCCAACTAACCAGATGGCTTAGGAAACCCGAAGGTCCATCACCGAACTACCCAAAGCCCTCCACCAGACTCTGTCCTGGGCCAACGAAATCCAGTCTCCTTCAACTCCTATCTCACACAGATCCCGCCTGAGATTATCCTCCCATCTACGTCTAGGTCTCCCCAGCTGTCTCTTCCCCTCAGGTTTCCCAAATAGTGGACCCAACCAACCAGATGGCTTACGGAACTCGAAGGTTCATCACCGAATTAACCAAAGCCCTCCACCGGACCCTGTCCTGGGCCAACGAAATCCAGTCTCCTTCAACTCCTATCTCACACAGATCCCGCCTGAGATTATCCTCCCATCTACGTCTAGGTCTCCCCAGCTGTCTCTTCCCCTCAGGCTTCCCAAATAGTGGACCCAACCAACCAGATGGCTTACGGAACCCGAAGGTTCATCACCGAATTAACCAAAGCCCTCCACCGGACCCAGTCTCCTTCGACTCCTATCTCCCATAGATCCCGCCTGAGATTATCCTCCCATCTACGTCTAGGTCTCCCCAGCTGTCTCTTCCCCTCAGGCTTCCCAACCAATACCCGGTGCACACCTCTTGAGAAAGAATGATTAAAAGGAAGAATGTATTTGTACAGATTCCTCGATATAAGCAGATTAAATTCTACGAATGTTCGCTAACATCCAGCTCGGAATATCATCTCTTCCCGTCTGATCCCTAAGACATTAGGCCTAGTGATGTCTAGGCTCAACGGAATTTTGGCCTAGTGGCTTATCAAAAGACGCCATTATCCTATCCTGACGAAGCAGAATCCAGTATTTTTGATTTCATTCGCTCTCCTGTCTTCTGCGTTGTGTTGTACAGTACTCGCATTCTTATTCTTGAGGAGGCCTAGTCCAGTAGGCCTGCAAGCCTTACGTACCTCGTCGCTTGATTCTGTGTCCCTTTTCTTAATAGTTACGTCTGCTGCAAACCTTTTAGAATTCCTCGGGATATTCTAACCGAAAATTTTTGTGCAATTCTTACTTCCTCATGCGAGCTATTTAGACGACCCTAACAAGAGGCTACTTGGTGAGAAGGACAGACTACGAACAGAAACAGTTTTGCCAACGTCTACTTACGAAAGAAAACCCCAATGAGGAAGTGTACAGGCCTGTTAGGTGGGTACCGCCGCTTCGTAGGAACGTACTGCCTCCATCTACAGAATTTCTCAAAATATTCGGCGAACAATATAAATTATAAACTACCCCATTCTGTGCTATATTCTCAGGAACAATAAAAGATCTTCTCGCATTAGGCACAGGCTGTAAGGCCTGTGATCAGAGATTAATAAGATGCTTTCGTTGATGAATCTTCAAGGCATTTCCGCAACACTGTTCTGGAGACAGAACGTCCGGGAGGGGGGGCACACACACGCCCACTCATCACTGACAATTTCCAGATTTTATGAACTGAGAGTTAAAAGTATATTTCCAGTTCCGTCTTCTACAACAAAATTCGTCTGTGAGTCGAAAGGGGTAAGGGAGTGGGAGTATTTCTGTCAATGAGAAAAGGAACAAGGGATTGTATCGTTACGCTTTAATGATCACTCCAAACGCCATGTTTTATTCAGTGTCGTATCAAAACATAAATATTAATTCTCGAAAGTTTTGCACACAAAAAACCTAACCGTATTTCAAATTAATCTGATTGTGGAAAAGACATAACGAGAGGATTCTGTCTACGATGGATAATTCACGCTGTGACCTGAATGTAATTCATTTGCGCGTTTTTAAAATCCCCATAATTTGTCTTGTAGCTTATGGACAGGGTAATAAATATAAATATTCAAAATTGAACAGGTCTTAAGACACTTCTGCTTCAAACTACGGAGGTCCTGAGATCGAACCTGGGCCTACGTACTCTTCCGCATAAAAATCAATATTTCGTATTATTCTCACTGTTTATTATTGTTATTATTTAGTGTTCTGTCTGACGACAGGTCCATATGAACAGGATCCTTCCATCCTTTTCTCGGACTGGGACCTGTTCATATACGTTCTTGGCAGATGATCCAGAAGTGGTTTGCCATTGCCTTCTTCTGTGTGTGAATGGAGTAATTGTTGGGATGCCACGGAGGAAAACTCCGTGTTGCCTAGACCACGGCCTTGCCCAACACAAGTTATAAATTCGGGAATCGAACCCGAGACCCCAGGATTACAAGGCCAGCGTTCTAACCGCTATACCACCTCATCTTATTATTATTCAGTGTTCTGTCTGACGACAGGTCCATATGAACAGGATCCTTCCATCCTTTTCTCGGACTGGGACCTGTTCATATACGTTCTTGGCAGATGATCCAGAAGTGGTTTGCCATTGCCTTCTTCTGTGTGTGAATGGGATGCCACGGAGGAAAACTCCTGTTTATTACATATTTAAGCAGCGTTAACCAGCTGATCTACCTAATGGTGAAGTGTCGTGTTTTCTTCGCGGTACGGACTGATTTCCTAAATATTATTTATTTCAGCTGAAACGCATTCTAGATGCTTTAAGCTTGTGACTCTAAATGACTGTCGTTATACATCAGCGCGTCCGTTCTTTCAGTAGCTCACTTCTTGGCCAGCTGAGCAACTGACAGTTCTTCTAAACGGATCTGCTGCGTTTTACGGTAGACATGACCTTACTCGGTGGACGCTACGGGCTAGAAACAGCGAAGAAGAGCCCACGGCCTTCTGCTAGAGCAGGGGACATCACAAGTGGCGTACGCCCTCGTCCCCAGCCCTGAAGGTTTCTGCCCCTCATTTCAATCTGACTGATGGATCACCTAAGGACTTTCACTCTGCTAAAATATTGATCAGAGCGAGGAGACAATGATCGGCAGAACACATTAAGCGGTCTGCACCATCCATCAACCTGGCTCCATAGTTATTTCTGATAAGCTGCTAGTTGTTCAGATAATTACGAATCATATGCAAACGGAGGCTTCATTGCTGTGTTCGAAACGTCCATCTACTGGACTCTATCCTTAGCCGGATTCATCCAGTCCACGTCCTCATGCAGATTTCTTAAGATACATTTTAATATTATCCTCCTACCTACGCTCTACTAATCTCTTCCCTTCATAATAATACTATTCTTGTTACTTTTTGGAACCGTGTAGACTCTTCGATGGATGAAAACATTTCGGAGGAACATACTGTCTCCATCGTCAGGGCTCAAATTACACACTGCAGTGTACAGATTCAGAAATTAAAACTGCAGTCCAGTGAGTGGTTCTGGACGGACCTCCATATTAGGCATTCACTGCTGATTGTAGTGAGATTTTGGGAGATGAAACACGCGTGCGGGCTTCACATCTGAACGTGACTTTGTGTTTTGGTTTCGCTTTGCGCCTCGGAACGTAGTAAAATATAAGACAGCAAGTCCGCACGTTGTCTCAGAAGCAGTCTGTGTTCTCTATGGCGAAACAAACACATTTAAATTCTCATGACCTAAGTTACGGCAGTGAATTCTGTCGATATTTTCAGTTCCAAACGCGGCCAAGCTCAACACAACATGGCGGCACGTCTGAGAACTTTTCCATTGGCTGTTGGTGGCGTCTCTTCAGGCCTGACATCTTTCATAACCACAGAAACAGTACAATCCGTTCACAAGTAAACATTTCGTAATCTTTATCTGCAGTTCTAATATTCTTCCGTCTCTCCGTCTCTGATACGGTTGCCTGGCAACAGCTAAACTCGTGACGTGGCCACAGAGCGAGGGAAAAGGCTCGTATCGATATTGCTCACTGAGCGTTTGTTTTCGAAGGCGACAGATGAACTAGAAAATGGGAAAAATTAATCTGCTTATTGCGACTAAAATACGTACGTCTAAATTCAGTTACAAGCAGGTTTATATGAAGTTGAACGAGCCACTAGTCCACTACGCCGAAGTGATTCACGGTGTTCAATGCGCGATTCCCTTATGACGTCCGCGTTCACGAGCTGAAAATCTAGAAGTAATATAACACCACAATTCTTCGCTGTGCTTACATTTCCCAAGATGTTGTATAATTCTATATTGAATCTTGGGTAGAAATTACAAGACTACACTCTGTTTCCCCGCTGGTTGTACCACACATTCCATAACCAGACTCACGCATAGGGAAGAACTACATCCCCTGCAATATAGGCATCCCTTTCTTACAATGTACGTGACTGTAGCGATCAATGGCGCCCGACGACTAAACCGCCTATATATATCACACCAGTCTTCCCTCCGCCACATACAAACAGACGTGACGGAATTTGTTAATTTTGGAAACCAGAAACGAAACAAGTTTAAATATTGCAGAGCCGAGTGAGAATTGCACATGTCAAGAGCGTTGCATCGTTGCTTGTCCCTTTGAAGCGAGAACTCGTCCGAATCGTATTTAAGAATCCGGTCCGTACCGCGAAGAAAACACTTCACTTCACCATTACAAATATCAACTGGTTAACGCTGTTTAAAGATTGACAGTGGGACCGGTTCCGGAGAATCTGACGTAAATAAGTCTTTGTATTTGAGTTATATTTAGGCAATAAATACAATGAAAGGAAGTTTATATATTGGCTTTATTCTAAATACTCCCTTTATACACGCTTTACAATTGAGTATCTCTATGCAGAGATACTCAATTGTAAAGCGTGAGCGCAGACGCAGAAGTAGCGTGAGGTGCGATGCGCCTTTGTTCGTTTAAACAAATGTTTGTAGAATCTAAACCGTTCGTGATATGTAAAATCTGAAAACAGATTTGGAAATCTCAAGACGTAATACGTATTTCGTACGCAATATGTCCAGATCCATCTCTTACGGTTTCGAGAGGCGGGCGCTTAACGCGCCAGATACATCGAAAATTGTACACGTTGGTTCATTAAATTTACAATAAATGTATAAACAATTATAATTACAACAAAATACATTACATATTCTTAAAGGTCTTCATTTACTGATCATTTTACATATAAATTACATTACCCTTACTCTTACCATTCCTGAGGAATTAACGTTTAAATGTGTCTCGGCGCTGGATCTTACGCTGATTTGCCGAGTGACCCTTCCGTATAGACGAATTTACGTCATTAAAGTACACGTTCCTTCTCAACATGGCAACGCTGGAGACAGATGGCCCCAAGCAAAGTGGCGAAGCGACCTCCCTCTTCCGGTCAGCTGACTTCGTGATTCATGTGCGCAGAGTTTACCTTAACACGTGTTGCAACGTGGTATAAATCAGATGGAAGATTCCGAACTGCGGGTGTTCTCCGATTTTAAATGCCTTTAAAATTTTAAGGAATAATTTTATAAACACTGTCCTTCGTCAGATGCCTTTGATTTCGAAATATCTGTCGTCTCTTTGTGTGATAGTTTCCTCTGACAACAGGTTTTAAGAGTATTTAAGGTAGACGCATTCTCGTAACCTCATCGGATGTTCCTCGTTCCCAGGGTAACAGCTCCGATCGGGCGCCCACTATCGTGAACAGTGAACAAGGCAGAGCGTACGTACACTGAGTAGCAACCATAATGGGACTTAATGTGGGGAAATTACCGTCAGTTGTACTCCTCTCCACACTTAAATGGGATTTTAAATACTGTTAAGTTGGCTTAATCGTATTGATGGAGTGGCCTAAGACATGAATGTGGTTGCACGCGGTGTCTCAGGTGGTCCGAATCACTGAAGCGAGAATCGAACCCAGGACAGGGTCCTCAAGTCTAGCCCGAGATCCCAGGAACGTCATCGAACTTGCAAAAGCGACCGTGGAACAGGTTTTCGTTGTGGCAAGCGATAGATGGGCGAGCATCGAACTCAGGACAGTCTCAAGTAATCGCAGATGGAAATACAAATTATAATTCAAATCTTTAGAATGCTTAAAGTTTAGATTAAATATTATAGTACAAAGCTAGACGGAATGAAAACATGTCGATGTGCAGTCGGAGTATTGGTGACACGCAGTCTGTGTCGGGGACAAGACTACCTGACAGGGGCGTGGCTTTCCTTCCTCTCTCGTGATTGGCCGGCTTCAGTTTGTAGTTGCTAGCCGCCATGATGGGTCGTCCTTGTGACGCTCTAGTCTTTCTGATTGTGTGGTGGTGCTCGTGTGTTTAAACTGTGAACAAGTGTGCGTAATTATGCAGTGATACATCATAACAGAATACATAAATCGAGAGTCATATGTTTTAGTTTCTTTTAATTCTTGAAGATCAAGCGCGCTTGGTAGCAGAATGTAGTGCATTAGCATATTACATACAAGTGTTTCTTACTGTCTGACTGTACAGCATTAGAAACTAATTCTCTCGTTGTGGTTACGATTCCTTTCATAGTTCGTGCTTCTCGATTAAACGTGTAAAAGAGGTCCATAGATCTACGTGTTTGAATTAGCTGTAGATGATTCATAAAACGGATTTTCGTCCCTGCATTATTGTTCAGTCTTTGGATCCTTATCCGAGTAATTAAAACGGTAATATTAAGTGGAAATTTTGTGGAAAGTGTCTGCTCAAACACGGCTGAAGCCCTTCATTTTAAAAGCCCAGTATATTACTGGGTGATGTGTTTGAAGATTATCTTTTCGTGTTACCGCGTACGAAGTGTGTGTATGCCTCCTCGCCCTGATGATGGAAGGAGTAAGCACATGTAAAATGTCTGTCATCTTCAGTGCAGGGGTGAACAAAGGCTCAGTTTCACAGACATTGAATCATTCCATCGCAAGTACCAAGAATGTGTCTGTAGTTTCCATATAAATCCTAACACACTTTATTAATTCTTGTTTCTTAAGTAAACAAAACTGAGATTTCGCAAGTCGTTCAAGAGGATCTGTTAACTTTCCAGTGGGTGCCGTGTAGCTGTTAAGTATTACCGCTCGCCTGTACTTTTGTAACTATTACACACGGTCAAGTTCACTGGCGTAGGTTAGTAAAACGTAAATTATCGCATGAATAAATTCGTCTGAGCCACAGATGGATCGATATATTTATAATCCTTTTGCCAGACAAACTCATATTGGATTTATTTTTTCCTGAGTACTTCCAAGCAAATACTAGGAATGTGCAATGGTGTACAACGATTTACTTAGAACGACATTTTAGATTAGTCTATCAGTTCTTCTAAATAATATTTAAATATACAGTTAGTACCTAAATAAAAACGTCTTTATAGCAACAATACATTTGTTAATGTTGTTTATTTTGAGCACATAAATTCATTGTGTGGGGAAAATGTAGATTTGTTTACCGTTAAAGTATATGGTGCAGGGAAATGATGACGGGTAGGCCTCGATCTTGCTATTCATGGAAAATAATGTTAACAAATTGACCCTAGTGAGTTTTCAGCGAACCCTCTGAAACACGAAGTAGATTTATAGATATTTAAGAATCCAGATAATACTTCAAAGAAAATACCAAACATCACCACTAGTTCAAGCCTCCCCCCCCCCCCCGAAAATAAATGCACAGATATAACAGCTACTTTAACGTTCTTGACGAATTCATACGTACAAATTCAAAGCGAGAGAGAAAATAACCCAGGAGTGAACAGAATGTCTCCCACATAATTATCCGTCAGGCTGCCTGTTAAAGGACGTGATGCAGCTACTAACCAGTGAAATGTAAATGGCTACTGATATAACTGTTATTGTCAGTTACCAGTTCCTGTTATTTAAATAAGAGCAAGAAACTAGTTACTGGTAATTCAGCTGCCGACTTCAGCTACTGTTCAGTGAAACGTGATCGGGATCTCCACTAACAGCGATATGGCAGTTATCAGTTCCACTAATTCAAACAGTTGCTGCAAATAACCAGTTATTGGAAAGTGCAGCTACTAACCAGTGAAATGTAAATGGCTACTGATATAACTGTTAATGTCAGTTACCAGTTCCTGTTATTTAAATAACAGCAGGAAACTGGTTGCTGGTAATTCAGCTGCCGACCTCAGGTACTGTTCAGTGGAACGTGATCGGGATCTCCACTAACAGCGACATGGCAGTTATCAGTTCCACTATTTCAGAGAGTTGCTGCAAATAACCAGTTATTGGAAAGTGCAGCTACTAACCAGTGAAATGTAAATGGCTACTGATATAACTGTTAATGTCAACTACCAGTTCCTGTTATTTAAATAACGGCAGGAAACTGGTTACTGGTAATTCAGCTGCCGACCTTAGCTACTGTTCAGTGAAAAGTGATCGGGATCTCCACTATCAGCGACATGGCAGTTATCAGTTCCACTAATTCAAACAGTTGCTGCAAATAACCAGTTATTGGAAAGTGCAGCTACTAACCAGTGAAATGTAAATGGCTACTGATATAACTGTTAATGTCAGTTACCAGTTCCTGTTATTTAAATAACAGCAGGAAACTGGTTGCTGGTAATTCAGCTGCCGACCTCAGGTACTGTTCAGTGAAACGTGATCGGGATCTCCACTAACAGCGACATGGCAGTTATCAGTTCCACTAATTCAGAGAGTTGCTGCAAATAACCAGTTATTGGACAGTGCAGCTACTAACCAGTGAAATGTAAATGGCTACTGGTATAACTGTTAATGTCAGTTACCAGTTCCTGTTATTTAAATAACGGCAGGAAACTGGTTACTGGTAATTCAGCTGCCTACCTCAGCTACTGTTCAGTGAAAAGTGATCGGGATCTCCACTAACAGCGACATGGCAGTTATCAGTTCCACTAATTCAAACAGTTGCTGCAAATAACTAGTTATTGGAAAGTGCAGCTACTAACCAGTTAAATGTAAATTGCTACTGATATAACTGTTAATGTCAGTTGCCAGTTCCTGTTATTTAAATAACAGCAGGAAACTGGTTACTGTTAATTCAGCTGCCGACCTCAGCTACTATTCAATGAAAAGTGATCGGGATCTCCACTAACAGCGACATGGCAGTTAACAGTTCCACTAATTCAAACAGTTGCTGCAAATAACCAGTTATTGGAAAGTGCAGCTACTAACTAGTGAAATGTAAATGGCTACTGATATAACTGTTAATGTCAACTACCAGTTCCTGTTATTTAAATAACGGCAGGAAACTGGTTACTGGTAATTCAGCTGCCGACCTCAGCTACTGTTCAGTGAAAAGTGATCGGGATCTCCACTAACAGCGACATGGCAGTTATCAGTTCAACTAATTCAAACAGTTGCTGCAAATAACCAGTTATTGGAAAGTGCAGCTACAGTGAAATGTAAATGGCTACTGATATAACTGTTAATGTTAGTTACCAGTTCCTGTTATTTAAATAACAGCAGGAGACTGGTTGCTGGTAATTCATCTGCCGACCTCAGCTACTGTTCAGTGAAACGTGATCGGGATCTCCACTAACAGCGACATGGCGAGTTATCAGTTCCACTAATTCAGAGAGTTGCTGCAAATAACCAGTTATTGGAAAGTGCAGCTACTAACCAGTGAAATGTAAATGGCTACTGATATAACTGTTAATGTCAGTTACCAGTTCCTGTTATTTAAATAACGGCAGGGAACTGGTTACTGGTAATTCAGCTGCTGACCTCAGCTACTGTTCAGTGAAAAGTGATCGGGATCTCCACTAACAGCGACATGGCAGTTATCAGTTCTACTAATTCAAACAGTTGCTGCAAATAACCAGTTATTGGAAAGTGCAGCTACAGTGAAATGTAAATGGCTACTGATATAACTGTTAATGTCAGTTACCAGTTCCTGTTATTTAAATAACAGCAGGAAACTGGTTGCTGGTAATTCAGCTGCCGACCTCAGGTACTGTTCAGTGAAACGTGATCGGGATCTCCACTAACAGCGACATGGCAGTTATCAGTTCCACTAATTCAGAGAGTTGCTGCAAATAACCAGTTATTGGAAAGTGCAGCTACTAACCAGTGAAATGTAAATGGCTACTGGTATAACTGTTAATGTCAGTTACCAGTTCCTGTTATTTAAATAACGGCAGGAAACTGGTTACTGGTAATTCAGCTGCCTACCTCAGCTACTGTTCAGTGAAAAGTGATCGGGATCTCCACTAACAGCGACATGGCAGTTATCAGTTCCACTAATTCAAACAGTTGCTGCAAATAACCAGTTATTGGAAAGTGCAGCTACAGTGAAATGTAAATGGCTACTGATATAACTGTTAATGTCAGTTACCAGTTCCTGTTATTTAAATAACAGCAGGAAACTGGTTACTGGTAATTCAGCTGCCTACCTCAGCTACTGTACATTGAAATGTGATCGGCACCTCCACTAACAGCGACATGGCAGTTATCAGTTCCACTAATTCAAACAGTTGCTGCAAATAACCAGTTATTGGAAAGTGCAGCTACAGTGAAATGTAAATGGCTACTAATATAACTGTTAATGTCAACTACCAGTTCCTGTTATTTAAATAACAGCAGTAAACTGGTTACTGGTAATTCATCTGCCGACCTCAGCTACTGTTCAGTGAAACGTGCTGTACATTGAAATGTGATCGGCACCTCCACTAACAGCGACATGGCAGTTATCAGTTCCACTAATTCAAACAGTTGCTGCAAATAACCAGTTATTGGAAAGTGCATCTCCTAGCCAGTGAAATGTAAACAGTGACGCTAGCAATATCTGATCAGGATACAGTAATTGTCGATAAACGTGGTTATTAGTAACAGTTATCAAGTCACTGTTATAGAAATATCACTCATTTCAATCACTGTTTTCTCTGAGAATCATGCGATACCACACATTGGGCAAAAAGCAGTTGCTGGATATTAAAGCAGGTGGAACTTAGTATTATCGCTGTCCGGCTACAGCTGATCTGTTTGTTGCTGCTGTTTCATTCCGACACGATTTCTAGTCTCACTCAGTCAGAAACACAGAAGGGATTCATGTTCACGCTCGTAAAGCTACATCCTCCATATGGACATGACTTCATTCATTGTTTGTGAAACAATAATAACGCCCTCTGTGGCTGCGATAGTAACGTGAGCAGTTCCATGTATCGGCAAATACTGTTGATTTCCATGTGCTTGGCAACACTGTACTCGCTTTGCACTGACCAGCAGCTTCGTACGTCTGCGCGGAGTGAAACCTCTCTCCCTCTCGGGCGACCTAGCCTAACTACAGCTGTTACCACGGGAATTGCAAGATGGCCGCGAGCGAACTGCACCTCGTAGTCCGTCAGACACGTCTTCATGCAAAGGTCTGTCGTAAGAACGTGCTCAAACACGAGGTACTTGCTGCCTCCTTCATCATGGCTATCGATTCTCATTGCAACAGCCGAGGTGGGTCCAATTATATTAAATAAATTAAGTATTGCTCGAAGTATGTAAATGCACAGATGATGAACGTGATCTTTTATTGGGCTGTTAAGAAGCCAGAGTGTGTAACTTATTACAAAGAACTAAGAAGATTTATTTACGCAATAAACAAGTCTTATTCAACCAACAAAAGAAAGCCTTTTATCAAAATAGTGTAAATTTAAAGCGAAATTTTGTCATTCCTCAGGATGTTACGACATAATGAGCACGAATGGAAAAATTAAAATAAAATTGCTACGACTTAAATCTTTGAATACAAGCCAGGTCTTCATCATCATCTCCATTTTCCCCTTGGGTTTACATAATTGTACATCGGACAAGTGTATTTTGTTAATGAATAAGTTCACTACGGCGTATCTAATGAAAGTTTTTGCGTGCAGTTTTAACTTTGTCAGTACAGTAGAACACCACTGTAACGCCGTCTCTTGAACCATTACGACACGTATATAAATTGAATGAAAGCATAGATAAAAGTTGTCAGTGGAACCACGGTTCCGGAGAATTTGACGTGAATACGTCTATACGGAAAGGAAGTTTATATATTGGCTTTATTCTAAATATTTCGTTTATACATGCTTTACAATTGCGTAAAGTTTGATTAAGACCATTATTGTTGATTTGTTGATAAACAATTGACGTTTCCAAGGTAACATAACAATGCAGTTACACTTTTTTCGTTTCACGTTTTAGTTTCACTTTTTCGTTTCATTTTCGTTTCACGTTTTAGTTTCACTTTTTCGTTTCACGTTTTAGTTTCACTTTTTCGTTTCGTTTTCGTTTCACGTTTTAGTTTCACTTTTTCGTTTCACTTTTTGCCGAATGACACTGACCCGAAAATATAGACGTATTTACGTCAAAAGACTTATATTGATTGATAATCCATTATTTAACTGCAAAGATAAAATAATATCAGCTGCCTAAGTAGAATCTCTTTGTTTTCACTGTATTCTGTTACACGTCACTAAAAATAAAGCTTACTACATTGAAACAAAAGATTATTATACCCACGCAAAATGATAAAAAATTCTGATGACTCACATTATATGAACTAATTCTCAGTATGCAATATGAATAGTCCAACAAACAAACTCGCCACTCTGTGTCGAAACTCTAAAGTCTGGGCAGTGATTGGTTACTTACAAGCAGCTTTATGGGTCATAAGAAAATCTCACTTTGCATAAACAATAAAGATATTTTTACAAAATTTTCTATGCATTCTTCCAGTTTTACCATAAATATTAAAGGTCGTCTATTACGTTTTTATATATAAAAGGACATCAACTTGTTTCCGGGCTTTGATTGACTGCAGTTGAGGTTATGGAAACAGGTAATCACAATTATTTGTCTTTAATTACGTTTCTATACACCGATTTGTTGATTAATAATCAACAATTAAAAATTTAAATAGAGTGTATCTTTAGATTGAAGATACTGAGGACATGAGATAGATATATGGAACCAGTCGAGAATCAGATAAAAAGACGGGCTTTGGTAATATTCCTGACTACAGAGTCAGAAAAATAATTATTGTTACAATTTAGTTTTTAAAAGAAACAACAGCTGAATTAATATTAATGATTAATTATAAGTAATTGAATATGAGAAGGGAATGTTAACAAAGTATTTAAGAAACTGAACGCAGTCTCATTTAGCAATGGAAAATGATTCAGAATACAGAAGGTGAGATCAAATGAAAGTGGAGCATGAAGACGGAAAACATAAAGTTTCATTATTAAACCTGAATGATCTGCTAGTTTTCCATGGACGATGTTAGTGATAGAGGAAAATGTAAAATTGGCGATCGTCAAACTGTTGACGTAGACACGACATCAGCATCACTTAATAATTGCTCTCCGAGAATCAGGACCTTTTCCTTGCAATATAGAAAAAGAGCATGGCGATCATGTTCAGTGCTCTCGTTTGTGGTGTAAAGTACTGAACCACTGGAGATGGACTCGTGAAAGTATATTGGAGACAGCTCAAACATAGTCTTACAACATCTATGCGATATATAGTTTATATTTTAAAGTTAAAAATATGGAAACGCTTGCTTTATGTGTGACATATTTAAAATGCAATCGAGAAATTATAGATGTTGAGCAAATAAGTTGTTAGTAACAAAGTATAACGTCTGATAACCTAACCTAACCTAACGTAACCCAACCTAACCTAACTAACCTAACGTAACCCAACCTAACCTAAACTGAACTAACCTAACCTAACCTAAACTGAACCTAACCTAACGTAACCTACACTGAACTAACCTAACCTAACCCAACCTAACCTAACGTAACCTAACCCAACCTAACCTAACACAACATAACACTACCTAACACCCTAACTAACCTAACCTAACCCAACCTAAACTGAACTAACCTAACCCAACCCAACCTAACCTAAACTGAACTAACCTAACCTAACGTAACCTAACCCAACCTAACCTAACTTAACCTAACCTAAACTAACTTAACCTAACCTAAACTAACACAACCCAACCTAACCTATACTGAACTAACCTAACGTAACCTAACTAACCTAACCTAAACTATACTGAACTAACCTAACGTATCCTAACTTAACTAACCTAACCCAACCTAACTAACCTAACCTAACTTAACCTAACCTAAAATAACATAACCTAAACTAACTTAACCTAACCTAACCTAAACTAACCTAAAGTAACCCAACCCAACCTATACTGAACTAACCTAACGTAACCTAACCTAACCTAACGTAACCTAACGTAATGTAACCTAACCTAACCCAACCCAACCCAACCTAACCTAACCTAATTATAGTTTCGAAGTATTATAATAAAAGCGGGAAATTAGTTATTTCTAGAACATTGTGCATTAATATAACTTAGAATTTCGTTTCCTTACCCTTATAATTATATTCACCTGAAGATAGTTCTTTTAGGAACTGAAACATGTCGTGAAAAAATGATGGTCTAATGTAAATCGAATATTTCGATAAAGAACATCATTTGATATATTTTAAATGTTAATTATTGTAATATTTTAATATTTAATAAGAATTTATTGTGATTAGACGGGACAAGATTTAAAATATAAATTTATATTTAAATTACACATACAAATGATGTACAGTTACCAAGATAATGAAAAGAATGAAAAACATTTAGTTACATAAATTTTATTTTTCAACTGAAATTGAATTAATCATATCAGATATCAGTTTTGCTGACATACATTTACCTCAGATATTTAATTAAATGGATATATAAAAGTCACATGCACGAGTATATAACGATACGCACATAAAATGATAATTTTAATTAAACTTTATAGCCTGGAATAGATTATAATATTCTCTGTCAAATCTTTACTACCTCTTTGTTTAGTAACCTCACTTTATGCGTTAGAGTACGACATTGACTGAACGCTGTAGCGCGGTGCTTCATGGTTAATAAATCCTGCATTTCAATTTCAGCCCCGAATTTCAAAATATTAAAGACAGATGACCATTATGCATTCAGGTATGCAATTTGTGAAAAAAATACATAAAAATCTTTTCTTGTATTATATTCTTTTCTTAATTTTTTTCTCATATACACGCTTTAATGCTCAAACCACAGCGTGTTGGTATTCTCTCTCGGTGACAACACAAACTCCTCAATACAAATTGTTAAAACAAAGGTGGTTAGCTACAGGTGTTGCTGCGGTTGCTTACCCACAATATTAAACCACAGCAAGTCTCCATCGTCATCAGAAGCTTGGATAAGCGCAACTAGATACCCCACCGCATCACTCTCTGTGATCTCGACATGCTGATTAGGAAGCTTCACTTGTGGTGGGTGCGGTGATTCTCGAGGTACTGAAGCCACCTGAACTGCCACACGAATTGCATGACTGCGCTGTGGCTGGCCATTATCTTGAGCTCGAATCTATTCATTACAATTCATTATTAAAGATTCTTTGTTCAGGTTTACCTAAGAGTAGAAATGTGAAAAATGGTACCATGTTTCCACGTGGACACTACGAATCCATATCTAGCGTTGCAAACTTGAAGAACTTTTCAAAACTGGAATGTCATTATAACCAAAAATTTTTACCTATTTATAAATGGTTCAAGTATGACTTCATAAAAACCACAGTGATCACATGAATGTTATATACTAGCAATATGAAACAGCGACTTATACAAAGGTATTGATAATTCGTGTAAAATTATTTTTTGTTTGTTTCAGAAGATATCCAGAATACATAATCACTAAACCACTATAATTTCAAACTAGTTGTATCAAGATAACTGTTAATTCAATCCTCACTAATAAATCAACTCAATCCTGAAGCACTAAGAAAGAGCAATATGACATTTTATAATGTAATATCACGTTATCAAGTAAAATTTGCAGATCAAGATATCTTAAACAAAAATGCAAAAAAGTATGTTTTATTAAAATGAGTCATCTGTGACTACAAACCTTGAGAGATAAGTGGACAAATGGGTACTTTAAAGTACAATTTAATCAATTTGAGTAATTAATTCAACAATAATAATACGTTACCCACAGCCGTTAGCTAATTAACTAGAATCTTATTTTCAACACAACAGACTACATGCACTTTAATGGTGAGGAAAAAATGAGTTCCACAAAAGTCATTACAATTAATGTCACAATCAGCTTACCCTTAAATCATATTCCTGTCCTGCTGTGAACCCACGCTGTGAGTAAACAATGCCAGTTTTTGGATGGATTTTGAACTTCCCTATGCCTCGACCAGATTTGATGCTGTACTGTAGTTCCCCATTAGGGCCAATATCTTTATCATAGCCAAGGACCTGTCAAAATAATTCCATGCTTATTCTCTTGGTTTATATAATAAAAACAAATTAAAGGTTAATATTTTTAAACAAACTGTACAATGCTGAAAGTGGGTTGCTGACGTATTAGAGGTTTCATTCATAATATAAATAAGTTCTCTTTGGATGAAGCAGCAGAAATAACACACAAATGTATGCATTATCTGCAACAATATGGAAGTCATTATAATAGATAAGGAATAAATGGGCAACTCTTCTATGTTTATTTCAACAAAACTACAGAATTTTAAATTGCATCATGTACACCTTGCAATTAGATCAGCCAATAGGCTGTACAGAAATCTGTTAAAATACTGAATTAAATTTATAAGGTAATATCTTTAACATAATAATTACATTTAATCTTCTGATAGCATTTTACATTTACGCCACACACTTCTCTTTAACAATCCAATCTTTTCAATCAGAAGACAGTACATATGGGATTTGCTGTAATGAAAGTGATACTGGGACAGGTTTGTCCAAGTACCGTAACATTCTGTTAATCATTATTCCACCAGCACCACATACTCATCTAACACGATCCTGGTACAAAAGGCTCGTTTCAGACAGCAGCACTAAGGGTGTAAAGGTCTCGATCATAAGTGACTACTAATCGAGTATAGCAAATTATGGCTGGATTAGTACACATTCCAGAATAATACACATTAATGGTTATTTATATTAATACTCTGAGTTCCTTATAAAATATAGATTTAAAAGAAGAATGATGATGTATTGTGATGTCAAATACAATTTTAAACAGATATACACTGCAATAACAGCAGAAAAGATGGTATGAGAACGTAAGTTATGAAACCAGAAAACATGTTTTAACCTAACTACAAGGTTTAATGGTTAAGCTACTGCAATGAAAGCTGTGATTCACAGTTGATAAATGTTAAACTATCATAACCATTTAGAAACACTAATATAATACTTCTCATCCTGTGCAGAAGAATTCCAGTATCTGAAGCCTTTACTTTTCATTCGCTATTTTTTCAGCAACCAAATATTTTTACAGTTTACTCATACATTTTCCTACGGGCTACTACTTTCATCAGAATAAACATGTTTCCTCCAGAGAACTGTTTAATGAACACAAATAATAACAAACACGCAGGCAGACAGACATTTGCTGATGAACTGCAAAGATTCTATGAAGGAATTCTTCTGTGGCTCACAAAAATTCATGAACTGTGGTGTATAACTTTCTCCTGTCATTTTCCCTGAATTTATTGTATTGATATATAATTAATTAAAAATATTATATGTTTATTTTACATAAATTTTAATATAATCCTGCACTTAAAACATTCCAATAAATAGTGCCATAACTATTTTTCTGAAAGAAATCACGAATTAAGAAACGATTTTTACCGGTTTGGATCTTACAGCTGAATGAATCACCAAGACTGAGAACATACATGAATTTCAACATAACGATCATGTATCCAGACCCCACTTTCAGCATCCTGCATTATAAGCAACTAAAACTTAACTATCCCACTTCTATGGTACAAGTTGTAAGAACTACTCATAGTCTAACAACATACACAAAAATACACAAAACAGTAAGGAATGTGGCATTAACTACAATCAAAATCTCTATTCAGTGTGTGTTAATAAGTGCACAGGTTTGAAAATGTTGTAGTTACATCGATAAAAATCCATCGACTACTTCTGAATTATTGCAAATAAAATTGTAATGTCATCTTTCAAGAAACATATCTCCCAAAAAGATCAAAAAAAGGGACAATACGAATATTTATATAAATATTTAATAATCAATTTAAATTCAGTACCTTGGTGAATGTTTCAGAAGGGCCAAATATACTTATTTCCCCTTCAAGTACAACCCATAAATTACAAAATTCATACATAAGCTAAGCAAACATAACCTCACTTATTATGTCTGGAAGGCTGCCTACTAATATATACAGACTAGAAACCAAAAGGCATAGTAGCCAATGCTTTATAATTACACACAATAAGATGCATTATTAGTCAACACTGACTGACATTCCATATCAGAACAAAGTGCTCATTTGCATTTTTACATGCCCAAAAGCATAGCACACATATACATCCATACTCCAAACTAGCATCAAACAAAACACAAAATACAGAAAGAAAGGCAGGCACATACCATTAATAAATTTTTAAATGATGCTGTACATTGTCATACAAAGTACCCTGGCACTGATCTGTAGATTCCTTACCCTTAATATTGGTTCTCCTGATAAGGTGTCGGGATCAAAACTCTCCCAAGTGCCGTTTTCGAGAAACGTATCAACTGCTAGCTCAAGGTCCTCTGTGCCATTCTGTGTGAGGCGTAAACACAAGCTTGCTTTAAATGATATTGACAATGGTTGATGTGCATTATTAAACGGTTTATCAGAAACTTGATTTCTTCATATAATGATGATGGTCATATTATTATCATCATCTCTGGCTAGACGTCAGTTATTTGAATACAGAAATAAATATCAATTATATTACAGAATAACAAAGATAATTATATTAGTTCAATCAGATGTGAATTACAATAAATAACTGCAATGATTTCAATTGCAAATCTTGCCAAATTTTCTCTGAACAGTTCAACAAATCACTAAAAATGCTTTAACACTCAATCCAAAAAAATGAAAAATGTCCATCGTAAACCTCAATGTAATTACAAATTTTATGATAAAACAGTATACCAAACACAGCTTCTGAAAGAATTCTACTTAATTAAATTAGAAGGATCAACTGATACAAATGTTAGTTACTATACCAAACTAAATTTTAAAAAGCTTTATCACTTTTACATCAAATTACAATCGGTGAACAATGATAACTGGCAATAAACTATCCGACCAATTGTACAGGAACCATCGTCAATAACGTTTAAGGGGAATGCTTACAGAAAGTGAGAAGGTCGACAATGATGGGGTATAAAAAGTAAGGCAAGATATTACACTGCACTGATCTTATTTTTATAAGCATGACCCCTTTCTCTACTTAATGTTGATGATCTGGGCACCCAAGACTATATCAAAAGTAAAGTAAAGTAAAGTTTGTCCCACTATACGCCATACAGGCGCTTGGGGTGAGTGGAGGTGTAGCTCCTCTCTTCCTTGACCTCGGCACTAGATGGGGGTGAGTGGTCAGCATCACGCCCCGGCCGGCTTTACCCCCGGGAAATGACCCCGGTACCCACTGTAGAGGAGGCTGGAGGAAAAATCCTCTGCCCTGTCGGGGATCGAACCCCGATCGTCCAGCCCGTAGCTAGTCACTATACTAACTGAGCTATCCCGGCTCATCCAAGACTATATTGAAGACTTTAGAAACCAAAGCTTACATGAATATCAATAGTCATATAATGTAATACCTTTTAGGAAATAATGGATGTTTATTTTATTTAAAACACTCACTATGTTACCCTGGAAGCCATCTCTCTCTGATTTCCCTCAAAACATAAATCTAAATGCATAATTTAGGACATAAGGAAACATAAACCAATAGGGAATTGTTTTAAAATAATGTTTACACTGAAATAACTGATCATAATTTCTGACAAGACTCAGAAAACAGCCCAGCTTTAAGTACAGCTACATTAATGAAAATTTATTGTTTGAAGGGGCAATTTGTTCATATAAATTTTTGTTACAAGTGTTTTACACAACGAAAAATGCAAAGATATTGCATTACTTACAAATTGTTATACAAGATTTAAATTTCAACAAAATATATGCTATATAGAGGTATTCTTAACTTAATGCACACAGCATACTAATGGTGAATGTTGTTTAATTGCGTGTCCCACTGGTATTTAAATACCAGACAGTATACACAACTAGGCGCTTTACATAACATGGAAATGAAAAACGTTTAACTTTGTTATGACTCGAAACATGTAGAATAGTTAATGCATTTACTTTCTGTGATCATGAAAATTGAAAAAGTCATATTTACAATATATTTAAACTGATGGGAACAAGATACATAAAACATAAGTCTGACAAGCAGAGAAATAAATTTGACCGCCACCTTAAGAATGTCCCGCTGATAAGGTCTGGCCAGAACTAATTATAATAACATAGGTTAAACATATGACTGTTCCTACAAAATTATACTGAGATACTGAAAATGACCGGTTCTTCAGTGCCTGAGCACTGCAGGTCCCAACTTTTCGTTGGCTTGATCTATGGCGGCGCAGTCTGAGGAGTGGGCCTTCTGCCGCTTGGTCGCTGAGACAGTGGGTTCGAATCCCACTCAAGCCATGGACGTTTGTCCGCGTTTTTCTGTGTTGTGCTGTCCTGTGTACAGGTAGATGCCTTGCGACGGGCCGATCCCTCGTTCAAGGAGTCCTACCGAATGTCCATAGATCAAGCCAACGAAAACGTTGGGACCCGCAGTGCTCAGGCACTTGAATGGGTCATTCCCAGTATCAATTATGAAGAAACTACAGCAAACTTCAGGTTCATTTTTAATCTAATATAAATTACGTTAATGTAAAATAATATTTCATTCTTGGTGGAAAGTATACTTGATGAAGAGAACTTCTCAATTGAACACTCTATAACTGAAACTGTTATTTACTTTTTCCTATGCAGCTTCATCAACAAGGCACAGAAACACCCACTGCATTAGTTATTATGATGACATAAAGTAATATTTCCATCTAACTTGCATAAATGCCTCTGTCATCGCTGTACCGCTCAACAGTTGAGCCCCTTTAATGCATTTCATTTGTATCATGTGCACTAGAAACATGACAAACTCCGTGACGCCTAGACCACGGCCTTGCCCAACACAAGTTGTAAATCTGAGCACCGCCGGGAATCGAACCCGGGATCCCAGAATTACAAGCCCCCGTGGTGGTAGAGCTCTGACTAACACTGAAATAATGAACAGACAGAACTGATAACATCATGTGTAGCTCTTTAGACTTATATAAAAATCTAAAACAAATAATAAAGTAGACAATCTGCACCTAACAATCTTGTAAAGATATAAGACGATGTAAGAGTCATTTATTCCTTTTCTACAACACAAAACTAATTATACGTAGATCATTTCAATTGTAACATACTTCTTCTTAAAAAAATTAGTTTAAATATTGACAGATACTGATGCATGTTTGTTTAACTAACTACAGTTCAGCGTACATCACAATGTGCGCCACAATACCATCTACCTCATAAGACCTGGAAGAGAGTTGCAAAACCTCACAGAAGAATAAAGTACATATGTAATACATAACACCACTATTTAAATGTGTAATCTAGCACACAGACAAGAAAGACAGCATACTATGAAATATAAGATTCCAACTCAAAAAAAGACATCGTATTGTTTTATTAGCCAAGCAGATCTCGTTAACAAAGTCATTCAGTGCAATTTATTCCTAGAACTGTGAATTGAAACTGCAACACAAAAGTAAACACGATGTCAACAGCCAATGTAGTTAACTGCATAGTGAGCGGCATTACATGACGTCTTCACATAAATGACACTCAGAGTGGGTAACAATAAGTAGACAGATCAAGTCAAATGAGATAAAATGTGACATGATAAATATATGAACTATTTGTCCCAATTTCCATAGCATGCAAAAAAATTAAATTCCATATAAATCAAATGTTAAATACTGCTGTTACAAACTAGTCCTTGGACATTATGTGATTATTTATGGATATATTCAAATTATTGTCCCGCGCCGTAGCCGCGCAGTCCGAGGCATCATGCTTCGGACCAGCGATACGGAATGCGCGCTGGTTCGAGTCTCGGGGGAGAAGAAATTTTCTCATGAGATTTTCGACCAGTGTATGGGACCGGTGCCAACCCAGCATCGTGAGGAAATTGGGGAGCTACAGTGAGTAGCGTAATCCGGTCAGGAAAGCTAGCAATGGCTGGGGGTTCGTCGTGCTGACCACATGTCACCCTATATCTGGTTGGATGATCGTTCAACTCTGCTTAGGCATGTGAGCGTGAGGCCAGCAGTCAAGCTAGTCGGCTTTGGATCTCAGAGGGCTGTTATGCCACGGATTATTATTATCATTATATTCAAACTATTATTAAATACTGATGTAATGTTTAAATTGTGATGAAATTTAAACAATGAAATGGTGAGCATAAAATTTGTATCCATGCAAAGAGTGCTAACGTATGATAATATGTATGAGAAATGAAGCAAGGCCTGATATTTGATATTACATCAAACAGCGGACACAAAGAACAGATTTCCCCTTAACTGTCATACAATTCAGAATTAAACGTTATCAATTTTGACACTAACCAACAGGCAGGACCATGTCCAATGGTGAACTTTGGTTCTAGCAGTGTCGAACCTTTGGGTTATGCGAATAAATTGTAAGTAGGGTTTGAGGTTCTCACGGTGGTGAATAAAGATGGCCGCCTTCTGGATTGTAGCGCCATGTAGAAGTTTAGAAGTGCACATGATGCTACAACCCAGAAGACTGCCATCAATATATTGAAGTTTAGTTAATTTATTTTTATCAGACGCTGCAAAATAAATTACTAGTTCTTACAACTGCATTAATAATTCCCAATTGTATCGCTAAAATCATGATTATTCCGGTTACTGTTACTACACTTAAAATCTCGTATAAATCGTATAAAATTATACCAAATACAGTTAAGATTAGAATACAGACTTCTGGTTTCCGGGAAATATTTTTTAAATTTCCTTAAAGAGGTTCACTTATTTCCATAGAATCTTTGTGGATCTGAAGATATAAATACCAAATATCTGTCCTAAAATGGTAACAGTCAAAACAGGTTCCTTACCTGGAACAGAGGTTCATCTAAATTTGTAGACTCTGGAATTGTGACTTTGTAGAACATCTGTTCAAACTCTGGTGCATGATCATTTGTGTCTGCTACTGTAACTACCGCACGTGTCGTAGAAGACAGGGCAGGTGTTCCATTGTCACTCACTGTCACCTACAACAGACACGTATCAGCGTGAGAAACTACCGGCTGCAGCGCTAGATTGCTGACTCATACCGTGAGACTGATTGATATGCTGTATTACCCATTAATAAACAATAGACAACATAATTAATTAATTAACAGTCTTAAGCATGAGAGAGAGAAATAAAATCAGAGAGAGTTAAGCAAAACCAATTGCGCAGGTGACACGGTAGGAAAGTAATATTGTGCGCATGCGTAACACCACAAGCTTTAGCGGAAAACATCCGTCTTTAGTACGCGCGTTTGTCGCTTCCCGCTGCTACATTGTTCATGATCGATGAGAATCGATTATAATTCTTTAGTATTTCTAGTGTTATAAAATATTGCCTATAAATTTTACATCAAATCAGAATAAGCACGACATTTTTGGTCTACTTGTAATGTAGCAAAAGACTTCCCAAACCGCATGTTCCGCAGGCATTTACTTAACTCTGGCCGACAGCAATATATTCGGCAAAAGATTCAGTGGTGGGTTCATTCAAACACAGCCTAAACATTTAAATTCCATACGCGACGGGCAATTCTTTGACTATCTTACTAATTATTAGTTTTTCAAGAAGAAAATGTTCCTTGAATTTGTTAATGATGTCTACAATAAGCAACATCTAACAAGAAAACTGATCTTATTTTTAATGTAAAAAACGCAGGAAAGAAAGGGAATGGGTTTAAAACCACTGTTTACAGAAAAGAAAATCGCAGCCAAGTAGTTAGCACTCCTGTTTCGTGCTCGGGAGGTCTCTGGTTGTAATATCAGCTCATAGACCCGCTAACATGACCTAGAGTTTTCACGTTTTCCTCAATTTCTCCCGGCAACTGCTGGGAGTATCTTAAATTAGGCCATGGCCGCGAAAGTTTTAGTCCCAGATTCGAAGTCGGGCCCTCCTTTATCTCAGCCGAACAATCGTTATGAGGTTGTGCAAACCTGGAGATCAAAGGAAATCCCGTTTTCTTCATTAACCCGCAAGGCAGCAACAGCAGCAGCTAACAGACGAACCGAACCGAATGACATGCTCTGAACACCTGGCCTGACCTCATGGCCTGTGGCGAATGGTTTTATCAGGACATGAGGTATTCTGTGAGAGCCGGATTACAGAAAACGGCCCCGTAAGCGCCTTGCACATCTTTCAGCTGTTGACTTGCCAGGCGGAATCAAGAAAATAGTCTCCTACTCATCTCAACATTTTATTACTGTTTGTTTTCCGCAAGACGCAAGGATATTAATTGTCACTGCTCAGAATATTCGACTTGGACTATGAAAATATTAGCGGTTCCGGTCATCACTATCCCCACGCTAATGACAGGTGCAGGAATAACCGCAGGCAAAAGATCCACAAATTCTTAGCAAAGATTCCCTCTCCGACCCGCACGCGTGCGTGCAGCTACAGAGATAATATTTCCTTGAACTCGTTCGAAGTGTGTTTGTATGTTTGTGAGCTAGTATTATTCCAACCTCCAATATCAGTAAGGGCTTCTGCCTGAACTCATTCCATCTTTGCACGAAGACGAAATCTGTAGCGCATGAATGAAGAAGGGTTGACGCACGAACATAAGCAAAGTGCTCGTTGTATACACAACTAGAAGCTTTGGGCTGTACGTCTGATAATTCGCCTCGCTACACCTCATTTCTCATGCTACAGCCTGAGTTTATTATTACGGTGTACATTCATGCATAATACACAACGCAAGGCTCTACTGATTATACACAAAGAGTAGATCAAAATATGTAACGAAAAGAACCTTCAAACCATTATTCAAAAGTACACTCGAGGTCTGCAAGGTCCCAGGCCAAGTACCGCAGATAATGTTGTATCAAAAGATAGCAATAAAGTTTCAAAGTTTTCCAAATCGTGAAAGATATTGTGGAAAACTCGAAGGAAAGAGGCCACTCTGACGATCTAGGAGCAGATGACAAGATGTGGCCTAGTATTAAAACGTATTTTAAACAGTGTGGGAAAGTATGAACAGGATTTGTCCAGCTCAGGTGCTGGGGACTTGGGAACGCGGTAATAAACGTTCGAGTCAGAAACAAGAAAAGGAATTCCGTAAATAGCTGAATAACTATATATACCTTCTCATGGACTCTGCCCCATGCAGTTACTTAGGCGTAGACGTTTCTTGCTGACAATCCATGTCTTCAAGCGCTGATACAGAAAGAAAAACTTGGAACGAATTAAATTCTTGCCTTGTACATCTGTACCTCAATTCACTCGGTTTAGATTCTCCGAAACACATAAAGCTGTATCCGTATGTTGCACGTCATTTATACTAAAGGTTAGACGCGGCATATCGCGAACATAAGCCAGATATCAAAGAGATTTAGAAACAGCAAAGACTGCCACTGGAAAGAAAGGAATATCTAGCAGCTATATCAGACGTTTCAAGCGCTTCCAGCACTTTATAACTGAAGCCTGGAAAACGTTCTCCAGAAGGGATTTGTGGCCCATTTCCGGGACAGTTATTGGCTCTTTGGTTTCGACGGGTGAGGAAGAGGGTGTGTATGGAACAAAGGGCAAAGTGGAGGGTAGGATAAAGTGCGATGGAGGGCACTACTTCTCTGGTTTCATCTTTCTCTCCATCAAATCATACCACTACTGCCGCAACTAATAAAACACCAAATAATAAAATTTCGCGACCCATCTCGTGGATTTTATTCTACTTTCTTCTTTATGCTCCCATCAACAACTGTCGGCTACTTCATCATTACAAGTTTCGCTTTTATTCGCCATCTGGTAGCACTCCTTTGGCTTGAAGAATTAACAAAACTTGAACTTACTGTAAGAGCTCAAGAGTGTTATGACTGAGTAGGGTGGGCGTTTTCTGTTTTTGCGTTAATTAGAGGAGGGAAATAACGAACAGGAACGCCAAGAGCAGGCTTCCTTTGTGACGGAATTGGTTTTATTCTGCCCTCGTAACTCTGAAGTCTGGTTTCATACAGGAAGGACGTTACCGCTAACACAAAAACGTTCAGGAAATAAATTTACAGGACTTAATATTGTATGATATAACGGTAAGATCACAACTGCTTCCTTTTATTTATGCATTCCTTTAATTTAGCACGCACAGAGTCTCAATCCTAAGCAAAATTCTCATTTAAATGTCAACATATTTATATGATAAGTACAGTACGTAATGAGACAGGCTAGGCTAAGAGTCATTCACAATTACACTATCATTCGGCTTTGTATATCCATTACCAAACTGCATGCCTCAAGGTCACACCATAATCGCATACAAGTTTATACAACGATGCAACACAAACAACGGAGTCCAGGCGAATGAAGACAGCTCAGAACTTGCACCGTTGCAAAGCTAGCAACGCCGTGCGGGAAGGATGGGTAGGGGTCCGGTGTTGGTCAAATACTTCCGTGGCCTTGACGCATAAAATTTGATGTCCTTAATTAACCGAATAATCAGTAACAACATATTAACTTTCTCTCCAAACGTCGCGTTCCGTTTCATTTTCCGGGACGTTCTGGGCCCGAAGACACTTACTAAGCTTCATCACGGGTTTCTTAAAATGCACAGAGTAAATGCAGAGTTTGTATCCTAAATTCGGCAACAATCGATTCCTTCCGTAACCTTTCCAACTAATTAATCAATATTCTTCTTAACATTCGGCGGTACACCGACCGAGTTTCTGGCATCGTCGATGAATAAACCTTAAAATAAATTTATTCGGCTCACCTCGCCTTCAAGTTTAAATGGCATCAGAAATAAATAAATATATGCATGCATGGCCAACGGAGCATGCCAACAGAGCACCTGCTGTTGGGCTAGGTAACACCGTGGTAATAGAACACGTCTTAACCCCATCCCCTCTCCCGGTTCATGATACTTCCTGCTAAGAGGCACCGATACTGTCAACATGCGCGGGATTTCATTCCCAAAAAGAAAAGACGTGGTAGATGGAGAATACGTGTAGTTACCCACTATACTGACATGTATATGCTGTTAGGAGCCCCTTCTAATTCGTGACAAGGAATGTCTACAGCTTCTCCTTAGTTGTAAACTACGTACGTATACGGAGAGAAATGGGACGGGGTGTTGTCATTCATGCCTCGGCTCTCGGAAGCTCCAATGATTCAACAGCGGCCAATTACTTCACACAATCATAAGCCAACATTCGCCCGGTCACACGACCAGAAAACGAACCAACCACCCGTCCCCAACATCCCGTTGCTTGGAGGCCAATTACGGAAATAACTGCACAACGAATCGGACAACCAGAGGTTTTGTCTGCAAAATAAATAAGAGAACCAACCAATAAACAATTAGCTCCGACAGTCAACCAGTCATTCAATTATTATTTTACCCCCCCCCCCCTTAAATATTTTTATTTAGTCAGTCGGTCAATCAATTTCTAGACCACCAAATGCTTCAGTTAACCATTCAAGTGAGACACAATAAAGGATAATGGACTATTAAATCCACACAATCAGCACTCCGTAAGTCAGCAAAACATTTCGTCAGTTTACTAGTCATTCCTATGAGCTACCCAGTCACATAAACAAACAACCACTCCCTTAGTTAGTTATATCAGCAATTCAGGAACTGATAAGTCAGCTATCAGTCAACAATACAATCACTCAGTCAGCCAAAGGACTAGTCTCAGAAAGCAGTAGATTAAAAGACAGTCAAGTAAGAATGGAAGAGACTGTATAATTAAAACAGGAAGAAAGCCGATTCCCTATCCAGCTGAAGCACCTTCTTTCCATATGTGTGAACTCTGGGAGACAAATCCTGTCTGCCTGACAGGCAGAGCTAATGCCACCCCCATCCCAACATCCTCCGGTAGCTTACAAAAATACCGACCGCGCTTACTTAAAACCTCTGACGTTAGAAATAAGTGATGTTGAGGGTTCACTTCTCATTCAGTTAGGCCGACCCTGCCACTTAATCTTTAAAGCGAAGAGGGCAATATGAATGCGCAGACACACGCCGTTCTCTCCCTTGATCTTACAACAAGCTGACATTATTTCCTCAACAACGAATCTAATGAAATACTGTACACAGTATTGTTCAAACAGGATCTACTGTGCCAGAAGCGTCAAACTGAAGAATGGCTCGCTGTCTTGCAGGAGGAGTTCAGGTATTCACGGCAGTGTAAGCTTAAACAGTGACCTGTCTTCTGGATCATTACGTCATGTAGTCCGCTGATTTCACACAACCGGAACAGTACATTCTACGGCCAGATGGGATGGCACGAAAGACCTCGGCCAGAATAGCTAGTATCCGGACCAAGATTTGAACCCGGGACTTCTCGAATATGAAGGAATTCAAACCACTCGACCTAACAATCAGCGGTGACTTGTATAAATCGCAAAGTTCTAGTTATGCCCCAAAATCCCCGTCCCTCATATGTTCAAATATTGTCCCTGCCAGCCCGGTTTCCTGTAATTCCATTTTAACATCGCCTGTCAATGGTCAAGAGCCCTCACTTTGAGAAGTAACTAATTGTGAGTCACAAAATACTCAAAGTGCAACAGATTCTTTGAAAATGTATGCACGGCAAAGAAAATTCCCTACCCAAGGCAGGCCTTACAACTATCGTGGTGATATTAGGCCTGTTTATAACCCGAGTGTTCTTTTTCTGGGTCGTGAGGATCCAATACACAGTGAAATGGGCGTGGCGCGGACAACAACCGCTGTCACTGTTATAATAAACAATGCACACCGATAAATACAAATGCATAAACCTTATCTAGTTACCCAACTAAGATGACTGTGTTAATTATACCGTAAGCATATTAACATACTATCGATAACAAAACTAATTTAACAGATAGTGTACCTGAAGGAACTGGAATGTGAACACTGACGTCACATTTTGAGGCAGCAGGGGCTTCATATCAAAGGAAAGGGTCACATACTGCCTTAAAAAGCACCGCGTGTGCTCCCTGACAAAATAGGCCCCAAGTGTTCAACAAACACGCCATTTCCTTCAGGATAAGAGCGGGACCTATGTTACAGAGAGCACAGCGACTCTACAAACATTTTTTGAAGACGAATGGACCATTAGCTGGATGCTGTGGTCACTAAAGTGCTACTCAGGGCCCTTGGAGAGGAGTGTATGGACTCGAATTTCATAACGGATATTCGTACATGTGGCTTCATATGTCTCGAAGGACAGCAATGTTCAAAGCCACAACTGGCTATAATATAATGCTTCTGTGATAATACGTACAACACTAGTATCTAGCGCCCCTACTTCTAAAATGCTCTGACCTTCTTCAGTGAATTTTGTGAAGTCAGAAGTCCTGCATCAACCAACACAACTAACACCACGAAGCAGAACACTTCTTGAAAAGCTGACATTTCCTAAGCTAGTCAGAAATTGTCCTTATTTCTTAAACCTCATGTGCGAAACATCAACCTCATGATACCCATATTCCAGTCAACACAACTATAATATGATACATTTCTATCACAAAGGCATGTTTCGACTATTCAGTCACTTTAAGGCCTTGTGATATGATACAGCGTCTAAACGTATCATCTCGAAACATATTCAGATTAAGACAATTATGATTAACAGGGGGCAGTAGCGGGTAGAAACAGAAAATGGTGTACAAGCCGGAAACGGAGGATCGATCTGTCCGACGATAAAATGTTATGCCTTTCTCTTTATCACCGCCCTCAACAATCTTGGAACTAAACAAAGTACGAACGGGTCAACACTAAATTACACTAGCAGAGTATGACCCATCAAATTTGACGGGAATAAACTTTTATGTTGAACAGTAATACAATTCATTGCAGCATTTTCTTTTCAAATCGCAATGCAGGTAAACAAATTTCTTTATAATGTAACGAAAATGTGAAAACATCTTCACGGCGACTAAAGCCTGCCAAACGCACCAACACAAAACCGACCGTTTGACTCCAGACTTCAAACTCAGTCTCCGGCAGACCCCACCATAGGCATCACCATAACATCAGAGTCGTCACCGTCAGAACTGTTTAAAATATTTTCCCACATCGCACGATCGGTGAACTCGTACAGTAATACAGTAAAGAGTGGCGGTCATTGGCTATTATATTAGGAGCAGAGTGATAAATTACAATTACGGTATCATGCCACAGACGTAACTGAACGCTGGCCTTATGAAACTGAGTACAATCGTCAAATACTAAGCAAGATTGTCCGTTGTGACCAGCATTTAATTAACACCGTACGCAAATATAAATTTAATCAAAGGAGAACTGTCAACATATTAGCTTATTCCACCAGAGTATTGATACAAGTAATTGTGTGGTGTCAGTATTTGCCAACAATTATCCCGTCAAAATAGCTACAGTCTGATGAAGATCTTAAATATTCTACACGCCGAAGAACCACTTCCAGTCCTTGGCGCAATGCACAAGCTGGAAGTGAAGAATTGAGTCAATCAATGGACTTTTTTTTAAGGATCTTACAGTAACAAGTATGAAGATGGCTCTCTTCGAGTGTTTTCGCCCTGATGACGGACGCAGAAAGTACCTATGAAACGTCGGTAAACTTCTATCATACTACACGGCGTTACAACAGAAGGCAGCTACCTTTAGGAGCTTGTTTAATTGAGAAAGCTTCTTAGTACAAATACATTAAAGCTTTTATATTTAAATATTCCATTGCCCACTGTCTGAACAGAAACGATTTACGATTATTCAGAGGCAGGCTGTCTCCCTCTTCAAGTAGAAGGAACGAACGGGCGCCATTTCCTTATATACAAACATGGAGACGCTTAGACTCAGAAAAACGTGTATCTTTTTATCCATATAGTGGATGGTTGTTAAATAACGCACTCAAATGATGGAAAATATTTTTAGAAAATCCAAACTTCGATTCTTTTACCCACTGACCATTTCAATGTAAGAAATAATATTTCATTCGCCGCCATATCAACAAGAACGCAAGTTCTTAAATATTACCATAACTGAATTGCTCATTTCGCAAGCTCAGTGGCTCAAAATAAATCTTCTCTCTCCGGTAGAACTTGTTCACTGACGAGAGAAAAGATATTCGCAACCAACATTCAGTATCAAGTTGGGAGACCATCTAGTCCAAATAGTGTCTTAAAAATTACACGGAGAAGAGTCCTTCCTCCTTGAGAAGCTGATAGTCACTCAGCCAAGAAATGCACCGCCGTATTGTAACCCGTAACTCCATCTCTATGTTCGCAAGAGCCCGCCACTTGTCTCTGTACAGGGCCAGATGCATTGAGTCGAACACTCTTTAAGTTACTACCACCCCATCCAGTCTAAGGCCCCCATCTCTTCAGGTTTAGTACTAAACTGTTTAACCCACTTTAATGTTACCCATGCGTGTTACATTCCCCGCCATCGCAGAGCTTGGTGCCAATGTCCAAACAACAAATACCTAAGTCTCAAGAGTACGGCGTTGTCAATGCCGTAGTTTATTGTAAGCTCGTGTCAAATAAGAATTTGTCAGCTACGTAAACTTACACACACGCCATGAGACCCTTAAAATACAGAGGACGTGACCTCTGTCCCAGTAAAAATTTCGGCAAGCCAGCATCCTCGTTCATAAAGTCTTCAAAACTTTCCGCCCCACGTGTGGATAAGCCGTTCTAGACAAACTTACTTGTGATTAAGCCCCTTCCGTGACATCTCGGAACTGTTCCAGTGCTACCAAAGTGCAACGCGAATTAAACGCCAAAGGCTTCCTCACCTCGACTCTGCCTAGAGATTGCAAGAAGAAAGTAAGGAAGAGTTTCTAACCTAACGTATTTACCTATAATATACAGTCGTAATAATACAAAACACAAGAACGTTTTATTTAACACTCTGAAGACGAAACACTTCTCCATTATAAACATCAGTTGGTCGATGAGGTTTAAGAAAATAATCGCGGTGAACACTGAGAATCATTAGAAATCCATAAATGCACCAAGCAGTTATTGATTGTTAAAGGTACATATAGTTACCACTGAGCTTTAAAACCTGAGACGAGTTTACCTGCGTCATATTCCAGCTAAAAGTCAATTGCAATACGTATTTACCACGTTCCCAGGCCAACAAATTGAAAATGCATATATTAAATCAATGTAATTCGTTATATATTTATAAAACTGACAAACTATCTCTCGTACGCTCCAACGTAAACACGCACTCTCACACACAAACGCATCCGGACAAGGGCACAAATTCTTTATCGGTACATGACAGGAAGAAATTCACAAGGCAGAGAGTGTTACACCGGTAGAAAACTAGTCAACGACTACGCTCAAGCCGTATATAATAATTCTCTGTGGAAATATACAGGTCACATTTCCTGTAATAATAGCTAGGCACACAACCTTACTTATAAGTGGACGAGAGCTAGAAAGAATTGTGTGAAATATGAAGGAGGCACGCAGAACAAATTTCCGTGAAATTGTAACACTGGGAATATTGAAAAGTAAGCAATTTCGTCTTTATCTAGTCTACTTTAAAAGTACATTCTTGTATATTCCTGTATTTCATCCTTGATGACTAAAAAATCCAACGCTTCAGTATTACTACAACCCACTGCAATCACTCACCTTAAGAAGTCTACACAGGGGATGGACTATAACGAGATTTTAAAAAATACACTCCAATGGAATAAAAATGTTCTTCAAATGTGTTATTCGCAATTTATCACAGCTCACTGGTATATATTCATCTACTAGATACAATTTTAATGTTGTAAAGCCAATGACATTTCAGATTCAATATTCATAAAGTAATCACCCATAAATAGTATATGTTTAGTTCCGCAGTCACAGAAACTAAACCGATGTAGAATACGTTTTATTTCAAACAGTGTATCACGATACCCAGCTGAAATAACAAACATACCGCGTCTCATTGTTTTCGAGGTGTGTTTGGTCAGAATCGTAATCAGATTAATTTACTGAGAGATCTCAGGTTGTCACGGCGGCTTGGATATGGTGGATAAGAGAAAAATACGGTCTCTCCCTGAAATCAAAACCTGGTTAATTCAACCCATAGCCACTCAATATACTAACTGTAAATATAAGAATAATAAAAAATTAATAACTACAGCAATCACTCGTCAACAGTTCAGGCTACGTTCTTGAAAAACACGGCCTATGTTTCCTGTACCTTCACTAAATATAAAATATGCATAATATATGTTTAAAATACAATAAACATAAAACAGGCCTATAGAAAGTGTCAGACGAAGTACTGCAGCGATAAAGCTAGAAAGATAGTCTCGGACGCCATTACAGTCTTTTCCACCGCAAACGTCGACCCCTTCATGCGTAAGCTATCAATTTCTTTTTCTGTATATAAATTGCCACCTTGAGACACACAACGGCAAATATCTAGGTTCGCGTAACTGGATTCAGTTTTAAACACGCGGATGCTTAGGACATGCAGTCAACAGATGTGTCAGTCTTCCATTTAATACTATTCGGTTTCCCTCAAGTCTCCCAATCTGTAAATATCATATATAATAAAGTCTGGCGTGAGATAACATCTGCATTGGAACAACAGAGGGTTCTGGTTGTCATAGAAACTGATTCGATTGCTGTAGGGACCAAAATGCAGTTGCCTGTGGCGCTTTGCTACAAATCCAACTCTGACAACGGCGTCCCAGCTCCTTCCAAATGGCAAATTGTTTTTCTTCGATGGCTGACACTCCTTAAAAAAAGATCTTCTCGCTCGTTCCTTTTTCTTCCTTCCCTCCACCGGTCATTCCTGATATGCTGGAGCGTAGGAGCTCAGAAAAGGGAGTAAAAATGTTGCATATAAAAGAACTTCCATCTGTTTACACGTGGGAATGGTAAACCCATCCAATATTCTCCTCGCCAGAAAAGAAAACGCAAAATAATAAAGGGGGAGAAGCATATAAAAATTCACACTGAATGCCGTTCTCTACATCTGTAAAACGTAACTTAATCTTCCATCACAGCTACAAAATGTCGTACCATGCTATGAAATACGTTTACTTGATGAAACAACTAATACACACAACATTACAGTTTAACGAGGAGGAAATTTCTTTCTGTGACAACTATTTGCAGCAGATTATTACCCTTATCAGATATAACTACATGTGTATAGCACATATCGTATACTAAAATTAAAACAACTATTATTTAACATAATACAATATCAACTGAAGATTGTTAATACAGAATAACGGAACGATGCTGGTAAACAGAGCAAGGATTTTATTAGTTTATCAAAACTTCCCATTACTTCCTACAAAAATTGTTCTAAGACCCAACTTTGCTTTCACTTTGATTCTGCAAGGGGAATCATTCAGTAGAGCTACTGGTTATGAGGCAGACAGCCGGAGTTCGATTCTAACATGGGCAGAAAATTTTCTATCAGAACGCAAAATCCGGCCTCGAGGTCCACGCAGAGGCCGATGGAATGTGTGGCTGGCATTTTGCCACCAAGTACTGAGGTGAGATGAGCTGGCACTCAGCACCATGCCCCGATGGCGTGATGTTAGACACAGGGCCAGATTTATGTTATTTTTTTTTAATTTGAATTCAGTCCACGTGATCTGTCATCAGAGTCGAGACAACTGTTTAGCGAGTTAAGAAAAAGCACTTGCTTTTCATATTTCATCTGAAGAATTGTTATAATGTGATAACAAAACATGTTAAAATTCGCAGCGCACAGTAAATCTCGATAATACGGAAATTAGAGCAGTAATTTACAGAAACAGCCTCTACAGTGCTTGTTTACACTGACCACCTTTGCACGTACCTGTCCGAAATCTACGATCTGCATGCAAACAAGTATTTATTGCTTGCGACTTAATAGCAAATACAAATAAAAATGGTACAACAAAGACGCCGTGTTTCTGCGGCAACTTCTCCGCCGTCCCCGTACGGCAAATAGTCTATACGAACCCGTGCAGGCGTTCTACAAACCAGCTTTCCGGTGATATGCACTTTCCAGTGATGAAACGGACGGCACTAAAATACGTTAGACTTGAAAAGCATGCTCCCAGTTCTTCATCTGGTTCAGGTAATTTAACATTTTCCTTTGGGACAGGACCGTTTACGACACTACCTTCCTTGTCATCGGTTTGAATACGACACTTCAAAATATTTTTCGACTTAACAGCGATTCGATATGCTGCATTTAACACATGTGTAATACTATTTTGCCGATCAAAGAGACCACGCGATCATAAGCAAGGCTCTATACCGATCGTGGATTCGAATCCCACTAGATACATGGAAGTTTGTTCACGGCATTTCGGTTGTTGTTGTCCTACGCAGCGATAGGTAAACTCCTATCCCCTTACAGAAATGAATTGTTCACCACATTCAAATAATGAAAGGAGTCTGAAGTTCTATCTCGGTTTCCGGCCCTTTTGACAACTACCTGTAGATTGATACAATCTACAGATACGAGCTCTATAATTAAACAAACCATCTCCATATTTAAATAGTTCAAACAAGTAATTATCAAACTAAGGTCGTGTGTTTTGATGTTTGGGGTGTCTCCCATTGCCAACTAATTCTGAAAGGAAGCTCAGCGAGGCAGCAGATGGTAGACAGCACGCCATGATACCAAGACGACTGTTCAAAAGCCACTAGAAAAAGTTTTTCTTTATTCATTTAAGAGAACTCTGCGTGCAAGTCTAAGAAGAATCCAGAAAGGTTTCCATATTGAGTGTTCACTCAAGAATAACTACTTTCTGTTTAGTATTTCCATGTAATTTCCAAGAGTTTTCGTTTGAACCATACAGCACTAGAACCAACATGTCTCGTAGAGTTTGAATATATGAAGCAAAAGAAGGACCGGGAAACGTATTAGTTGCAGCATGTAAAGCTGACTGAGCTCGAGAATTCTCATGTCTGACGCATCCATAGTGGAGGAGGATGCTCGCTCCACGAGATGACTTCAGGAAACATTTCAAACTGGGGGAAATAATCAGAACAAAGTTCCAATAACAGTGGATAAAGTCACATAGCGGTTTTACACAAATCACACAGAACACTTGACATATTATTCATATCTGTTACAAGTGTTGCCAAATAGATATCCTAGCATATGTCACAAAGTTATTTTATTGAACGTGATATTTGTGCAAGCTTACTTGGCAATATCATCCATTTTAATGAACTGCATGTAATCAAAGTTAGAGGTGCTCCGGATAAAACTGTCATCTTGAGTTATGACGTTAATGTCTCTTTTGTAACTTCCGGGATTAAACTGGCTCAACATAATGCTCAATGGCGGCTCTTATGTAACCGGTAACGAACCATCAGAGTCCATAACAGGTAGCAAATGTCCAAAGTAGCTTATACGAAATAAATATCTTACTGATTCGTCCCATCTAGAAACAAAACCAAGAACACGATCACTGAGTAATGTGTAATTAAGTATGTGAAATAAATCATTTGAGAATATTTAAAATGATGTGTATCTGGGACCAACGCCGACATGTTGACATGAGAAGAATACGTTGTTATTGAGATCTGTTACTGTTGCGATCCCCCTTCTCCAGTCTAAGTTATCAAACGCTAAAGATCGGTAGGTAAAAAAACCAATCTGAGACGGAAAGCCACATTCCACGCAGGTCATTAGTATATTTTTGTACCATGACAATGTACATAGCGGTTTCCTCGTAAGTCACTACCATGTACATATTTAAATACAGGGCACCGGTGTTCACAGGGAATACATTCACCGACGTTTTGCTACTTTATCAACAACTGTTAACAATATCTGCTTCAGTCAACAGACATTATGGTGTCAGTTTACCTCTGTACTGGCAAAAAGCTTAAGAGATATTCGACAAAAGAAACCAACCTAAAGGGTCCATGTCGTGGGCTAACACCGCGGACAAACACAATTACAAAGACGGGAACTATCTTGTTGGTCCTCTTGAGACATGCATGTGCTATTTACACAGCAGTCTATACGTGTATGTTCCGTTTTGTGTACGTATGTTAATCACTGGTGACGGGTAGCTGTGTGGAGATTAATGTGAAATCCACATTAAGCTACACAAAGCCATTTACAGCTCCGTGAACTCAGCATACAGTTCACAGCGCGCATGCGTACTTCGAATGATCATATTCCTTACACAACGTTAACTCAATAACCTTGTCAATTGTACCAGTATTATAGGAGACTGTGCTATATAAACTGCAGATGAACGGATAATATTAAAATTAGTCAATATTAATGTTATCGAGGACCTTAAGCGGGCAGAACTATTGTACCTTTGGGTTATGTGACGATTCTAAATAATATACATCATTTAATGATATGAGAAAACAATAATGAACAATAACTAGGTACGAAATTTGGAAACAGGCGGTAGAGATCACTCGCCTGTGGAAACTGCGAAGTGCCTATCAGAGTAAAAAGATTCCCTTCAAAAGAATCATCTTCACATATTTCATTTCAGCTTCAGAAATGCCGGATTATAATGTCCTTTGACCCATCTGCACAAAATGGCGTCTTGTGGCGAGTTTGCAACGATAATTGTCGTGACGAACTAAATTCTTGTCCGACAGAATCTATGTTAAATATGGCGTCATTACGCGGCGTTGCGAGACTTAACTGCGCTAAATTTGGCGACGTCGCCACGACAGGCGATGGTCTTCGGATAAAGGATATTCAAGATAATTGAGAATACGTTCCATGGACAGCAGGCATAGAGTAATCCTTCTGCTTATACTTATAATGTGGGTTACCAGCTCACCGATTTAGATTTTTCGTGTTCTTGCTAAAGGTCGGATCCAGTGGTAGCTTTTAATAACCCGCCTCGTGAAACTTCGGGTTCCATGGAAACAGGTGATAAGTTCAATGAATTTTTAACGTTGAATAACGTTTGTAAAATCACGGTAGACTCGACGGACACTGTAAGATGTAAGGTAATGGTGTGTAACTTCTTCAAACGCCAATAACTCGAGACCTATGTAAGATAGAGAATATAAACCTACATGTAAATTAAAGAGTAAATAAAGGGCTTTTTCTACATGATGTTTGCTTTATTCTATAATGCATATTGAATTAATTACCCAAAACATGTAACAACTATACCCTCGTTCCTTAACTTCAACCGCTTCCCACGTCTAAAGCGTAAGAGTTAGATCTAGACATATTGTAAGTGAAATACGTAAATAAACACGAGCTTTTCAAATTTGCAAACATATTTCAGCTAACTCTTACGGTTTAGGAGTTCTGGCCATTTATTTGGTAACAAAGAACGGTTCTAGAGTGAGTGTGTTGAGTACATGACGCAACACATAGATAAGCTGTCGGCGGATGACGTCACGCATATATAAGATGTAAATGTATACATTAATGTGTAAATAAAATTTTATTTCAGTACAAATATACTTCTACAGTTAAACGTTATTCAACCATGGTTCCACTGTCAATTTCTTTTAATGAAGACACCGACAGCTGAGTTGATTTCGCAGGAATCTCGTGTCTTATGCTAACGCCACACAGCAGAATCTTGTAAAAGAGACACAGCATCGTATTAACACACGTAACGTAAGTGTTCCAGAAAGTACGCACTCTTAAAACAGAATACCAAACACATACGAAGGAATATAAAAACTGGGCGGGGGAAGGGTGTTGGCGGATGAATATAAATTTCCTCAGCCTTTTCGCTAACTGAGCCAATTATAATAAATCATAAAACTCCCTTTACTCGGATCTAAATTTTGTACATGAAACTCCCAAATCAAAATGCATTGCTCTACCACTTTTCCTCGTTACGCTCCTTTGCTCGTTTTAGTTCTGTATACCGGAGCTGACGTCACAGCAGCTCGTCTACCGGTACAGGACTTACCACGCCCCTCCTCTGAAGAGCATCAGGCAGTCAGTTCTTTTGAAAACTCGAATATTCCCTTTTAATCAAAGCATCTTTACTCTTTCTGCGCTCATTAATTATTGCCCACTGACCCCGATCCAACAGGAGCGCTCCTTTCATGTCTGCTTTCTAAGACTTTCGCAAACGAACATAATGTTCATCACTAAAAAAAATTGCTTCTTGAAACATGACAAACCGAAATTGATAAAATTTTACTTCTACTTTAATCAGAAGTCCTGACTCAGAAATCTTTTCATCCCTTAATTAAAATCAGAAAATTAGTCTCTCTTGTAAAGAATGGTTTTATGCTCTAGCCTTGCTGTTCTAAAAAAGATTCCGGTAGCATAAGACCAACAATACTCAACCAAACTCATCACTGAACATGACAGTGAGCCAATTCGACCCACCTCTCAACCTGACTGCCTAAGAACGATCCTTCAGCTATCCTACAAAGTTTCCTTAACGGTCTTTGAAGTGCACGTTACTCCTCATGTACGTAATATCTCATGGATCTCATTCTCAGGTACAAATAATTACCTGCGCACTTTGTCTACAAACGCCTTATTGATCGCAAATGAACACATACTTTCCCTTCGAGCTGTTATGTCACAACTGTTCCCAACCATTTCATCTTTGCACAAGTAATATGCTAACCTTACACATTAAAGAAGTTACTCCACAAGTGAAAAATGGAAGTGTTTCTTCGTATGTCACCTTTGTTTTGCTTTTTCAAGATGGCTGCTACATTCGATAATAACGGCGGTGAAATTAATAACTTTTCATATTGACACGACGTGACACAGTTTGATCCAAAGGAATAGTTTGTTTTAATCACGAAGAAGGAAAGAAGTCATTTGTCAGTTCTGACAGCTGTGCTATTAGAGCGAATGAAATTTCCCATCACATATCCATATCTACCACAATAAAATTGTGGTCCTGTAATTACTTACTAAAAGTGTTACAATTTCAGTTTCAAAATTTATATATTTGTGATTTTGCGTCAGTTTATATAAATGCCTGAAGATGGCCTACAGTAGGGTTGAAACACGACGCCCAAGTAAACACCACTGTCCATTACCGCTTATTACAACTGATTTAGCCTGTTCTTCGGTTCTTTAACGGTATATCGGAATATGATACACCCACGCCATTACGCCATTGTATCCTCAGGAAGGCGGTCATTCAAAGAATTCAGATAAAAATGGTGGGAAAATAATCAGAAAATGAACATTAAAAGCAAAAATGCATTTAACCACTTGTATATTTATTAATAGGGCCACCTACACATATCTACCCATATAAATCACTTCTATGCATTTCTCTCGGTCTTAAGCAATGCTTGAAGCATTTCGTAACCTTTATAACATTTGTTTCAATCCGTGTAGCTCGAACCGCCAGAATGATTCATGTATAAAATGTTTCATTCCCTAACAGAAAATGAAATACGGTTTCACTAATATATTCTTATACAAAGTAGGAAAGATGGATTTATCCCTGAATTCTTTTACTCAAGGATATTAATTCAGAATGTTTAAAGACGGTGTCTGTAAGAAATGTTCAGGAAATACTTAACGTTAAACCCCCGACTCCACGCGCTTAAATAACGCATTATATTAGCCTGAGAATGTTATTATGATATCAAATATTACGAGTATTTCGCCCATAGTTTTTTAAACTGAATATTATAATCAGCCTACAATATATGTATGTATGTATGTATGTATGTATGTATGTGTGTGTGCGTATGCATACGTATAAATACACACGTGCCAATTTGCATTAGATGTAGGTTTCATACGAAAATTTATGATACGAATGAGCATATCGGTTGGATTTCAAAAATTGTTCTTATTCAGTCATATCCCAAGGAAGTTTGTACAAAACCTCTGCGCTGCTGTAGAAGTTTAGATTTTGCTTAAAGTATATTTAAATATATATATATATAATTTCATGTGCGTGAGAGAATAAATTCTATGACTAAAGAAATCAAAACCTAATACAGACTATCAAATATTTAACACGATTGCTAGCACGCCCTTGATTTTAGCCAGTCTTCTCTGCCCTTGTTCAGCAACAAAATCAGAAACTGAAAAATAAATGAATACCATAGCTCGAAGCTAGATACTGCAAATAATGTTCACTGGTACGTCACATCCTACCTTTCCCTGTATAAATTCTTGTGTAAGAGTTAAGTAATTAATCGAATGTTCAGAACCGAACAAGGCGCATGTGATACAATTTTTATCCCATAATGATCAAAACTGATTCGATTAGGCACATAAATATTTACTCAAGAAAGAGACAATGTAGTGAAACAGAGTTTCTAACAAAAATTCATGCTTTAAATTTTTAAATAGTCATTCATAAAACACACACACGACGACACATAATTTACAGTTCCATACCAATCGAAATCAATTCGTCTAAGCGCCTCGATAAACAGTGATCCGCCCCCAAGTAAACTTTAGTCGACGGTAATTAACACTGCCTGTGGCCAAACAGTTTTTGATGTCGACATTTCTACTGCACTTTTAGATTAACTATTAGACCACCAGGGTGGGATTAATCTGGTTAGTAACCTCGGGATTCGATGTGCGAACCATTCTACAATCACCCATTACAACTCTCAGCTAATATGCTCTGAACCAACTAGGCTGATAATAGTTAGTGTATGTAGGCTTCACTCGCTAGTAATATCCACTGCAGCCATAATCATCCACATGCATTCACGCAGAAACACGATGGGCCGATGTATGGCGTATGTTTTCCGGGTAGGTAAACCGACACATTGCCAGGTGCATGGCAAAGACGCGAATTCACTAGTGCGATCTGAAACTGGCAGATATCCATCGCTAAAATGTCGCTTTCTGCACTAAGGTATATTTTAAAATATAACTTTTCAACGTCTACTATTTTGCACCTAACGCTATATATAGCAGGGCCTAGTTTGAACCACATGTACCACCAATAACAGTAAGTTTTTCTTTATTTATGAGTCTTATACAAATTTCTGTGTAAACGGATTACTTCCTTAAACAACATTAATACATATATCTTAGTCATGGTTAAGCGTTGTTTTCTTTGCGGTACGGACTAAATTCTTAAATAATATTTGATGAACTTCTTAGTAATCATGTATTTGTCAACTTGAAAAAAGTAGACAGTTCCTTGCGTATATCTTGGTTTTTAATATAGTCATTTTAACATTTCCTAAAAAAATTTCCGCTGCTTCAATTGTACTAAACGTTTTTCCTCACAACTCAACTATCACTTTCAAATATCTGACAGTGGATGTGTCTGCACATTATCTGTTTAAACACCATGCCCACTTCTATATCATATTACGGAGATGACGCCCCTCATACCACTTCAAAACTCATTTCCTGGAAAGAAAGACAAAAGTGTGCTTAAACAGTCTCGAAACCACGATGCGCGCGCCACCAAACACTCCACACAGACTAACAAATTACATGAGAGAGGGAGGAGAGAACAGATCAAGGTTTTATGAAAACAAAGTAATCAAAATAACTTCTGGATCCGAGATAGGTAATTATGAGAATGGATAAAACTACATAATATGGAGCTTCATAATTTCTACTTTTCAACAAAAACTCGCACCGAACAGACGAGAAATACACATGACAAGTTCGCCTTTCTCAAAAACACATGACAGTGTAATAAACTAACTTCTGAAATAAAATACTGATGTCGTGAAGATCTGCAAAGAATAATGAAACACCAGAAATTATTCCACAAAGCAGCTTATAATCAAACACGTGGCTGTAAACTTCTAAGCTGCAAGACGATGGGGCAGTGAAAGTTAAATAAATCGAGTAGGAACTTCTAAGAGAACATGAAGAAAGAAATGGCAAAACTGAATGACATCTGACTCTGATAGAGACGTTTTTTGTCACTGGGTTACAGCGCCTTTTATAAACAAAGTGCCTTAAGTAATTTCTCGTTCAGCTTCAGTCCTTCAACAAAGCGAAGTACAGTTTTGAATTTCCGCATGTTTAGACTATCTCCCCTTTAAAAGGGGAAACGAATGATTGAACTTAAATTTCCTCTTGTTTCCGTACCTGTGGTAACAGTCGAGTTCTTAATAATAACAGAATTTTGAATTTTATAATTCACGCACATCAATCTTGGGGGGGGGGGAGAGACAAAGTGACAGCCAGCCGGTAACTGGGTGTCAAAAAAGCGAGGTTGGCACCGAGTATGAACACACAGCACTGCAGCCAACACTGGGCGAGACGAACGTTATCTCCCACGTGAAAGTCGGACTGTGGTTGGATCGAGGGAACACACAAAAGATAAATTTACCACATTCCACAAAATTAGTTCGAAATGACTTGTAATTTAAATATTTTTGCATGTTGATTCGTACAGACACACAATTCCTTCCCAGATTAGCTTTAAATTATTCCAACGATTTTAGACTGCGTGTATTTTTAACTGCCTGTACAATTTTTATATTAATCACTGGTAGACGTTTAATTTAGTTTTAATTGCGTTTTGCGTGCTGACAGTCGTTAGGTATCTCATATTGGTTGTCGTTACTGAAAACACGATTTAAAGTTCATTAATTATTGGAATATTAATGCACAATTTATTAAAACAAGGAAAGGTCATACGTAAGAGCTTGTCATTTTGAACTCCTCATATGTTTATATAACTGACAAACTCGTAAAACATTTATATACCTGCAATTAATCTTGAAATCAGGTCCTTTACATATAAGCCTAATATGCAAAGAAAGTTTACATATCAAGTAATAATTCGATACAGATGATTACATCCTAACACGAAGAAATGGGTAACTACATAATACGGAAGACGAAAAGTATAAACTTAGAAGAAAATCGTTTGGATTGGAAAATACAGCAATCAGGAAGTGGGTTCGAATATGAGCCAATTGAAAACAATTTTCATTATAAGAACATACCGTCTGTTTGACTTCCCACATCCTTTTCCCGGTCTTTCTAAAAGTTTACTCCCCTAATATGAAGCTACTGATTTCCGCAACATAAAAGTGCGAAGACAGTAAAAAAAAAAAGACATTCACACAAAATCATCACACAGTAATTAGATGTTATAATCAGTGCATTGGATCCAGAGTTCGACTGGTTATTTTATTCTGTCCGAATACAATGTTTCACAACCCGGCCTTACGTCATCTCTAAACCGCTGCTTTCCATACGCAGTGTTAATACGACATGCAATCTAATATGACCGTTCTTCGGTTATTCCGCATCTGCTTATCGACCTGTTACAATAGATGGCCGTCGAAATGCGCATCTCCGACACTTCCTATTTCAACGTAGTGTTAACAGGATTCGTCCGAAGGACATTTGTTCCCGAGGTAAAGCTTGAATGCTGCACCCCCCCCCAATACAATCCTGGGAAAACTATGAAATTATATGATTAAAAGGGTCAAGTCGGGCTGGGCACGAGTCAGAGTAAGTTAATTTTAAAGCAGCTGGTACAGATAGTTACCACTGTGCTTCAGAGTTTAAAAGAATATAGAACTTCCCTCCATCAGTTCTAATTAATCATCAGTAGCCATATAATCCAGGGAGATCAGATAGGGTCATTACATATAAAGAAAGAACCCCCAAACGGAACAGCGTTTCCAGAAACGTAAAGAGTTAGACTGGATCTTGTCGTCTTTCTTGGCGGGGGGGGGGGGGGGGGGGCAGAGGGGGGGGGACGGACTAGGAGCGTGTCGGTTACCATTTTTATTACCCGCGACGAGCCATTAATTCCTCCTATCTAGAGAGCCCCCTGGGAGCATCAAACCTTACCTCTTAATCAGCCATGTCCCAGAGGCGAATGAGGATTGCACGCACAGAAGAACATCCCAGTTCCGCCCAAGCGCTTCGGTAATCTTTAACCTTGACTTTCTGACAAGGCAATTCATCAATGTCCTACGTCATGTTATACATCCTTCCGATTGTTATTGGCTGGTCTCAGTTTCTTTGCCTTTAGTATGGTGAATCCGCTATCCCCGTGCACCGTAAGCCTTATTACGGTTCACTCAGTACGATGAAAACAACCGACGTGCAGGGTAGAAGCTTCATTAAGAAACAGAAATGTCAGTAACGTACAAGACATAGACATTTCCGCTCATTACGTACTCTTTCATTGTCCCTTCCAAGTACCACACCTTAAAAAGTTTCTTACGCTAAGTAAGAGTTTAGTGTTTTGAAAAGAATTGCTATTACTGTTGGTAACAAATGTATGGCATACTTGGACGGAAACAGACGTAATTTTTTCGGTATTCTATCGCATTACCTGGACAGTAGTTAGCAAATTGGACCGAGGCAGCTCGAAATGGCGTGCAACTGTTAAATGTTGTCATGACGGAGAAGAATATTACAGTTTCATAACAGAATATTTCTCGATGAATTGAATAAACAACAAATAAAATATCTGTACTTAAGCGGGTACTCTGCTACTGTTGAGGACTAGCCGTAGTAAACAACTTTATATGTTACAGCAACACGTTCAAGATAACATAAAGTTCCGCCTTCTCTTACGACGCAAATCCGTGGCTTAGTGAGATCTGAGTCCAAAATCGCAGTCAATTAGTTAATTCGTTAATTTGTCAGCCCGCTGAATATTTAACAGGATATTCAAGTAGTAGTTATTCAATCAGACAGCTAGTTACTTACGTAACACGCATATTTAAACAAAAAAGAATAATCCTATATTACATCGGGAAATATTAAACCTCGTCTGCATGCCCGTCTCTCATGGCTTGTCCGTACATTCTATAGCGACGAAACTCTAACCAGCGTTCTGTGATGCCGGATAGAAACTCCACAAGTTGGAAACACATCCACATACTACACTTTCAAGAAGCTAACCATGCAGTTACAACAAGGACAGCTTTCCCAGATGGGCGAAAACGCTAACCCTTAACTCAACCGATTTCGGTTTAAACTACTGTGTTCAAAGTTTCTGAAGTTTGTCTTGAAAGAAAGTGTTGAATACAAGAAGAGGTTGTTTATCCTCAAGTGTGTGGTATTTCTAAAAAAGAAACCTATACTATTGTATTTACAAACTTCTAATCTTTGGTAAGAGCTTCTACTTTGTTGAGAAGAAAAAGTTTCAACTGTAAAGACCTCTGGCTTCCCATGAAACTACGACGTTCAGGCACAAATTCCCTCTGAAGATGTCCATCTGTACATTCTGTACATATGAAATCCAGATCGGTGTTTGTTTGTTCTCACATACGCCTAAAACGATCTCAGACATGCCCCTAGATAGCACTCGAGGCTGGTCTTCGCCTTATTCTAAATCTCATGTCAGCGACACTGAGCGTCGGGTTGCCAGTGTCATGTCCTATGGCGCCATTAGGTTCAGTGGTGTCCAGAAGCACAAATTTCCCTTTCCTAAGGTAATACAAGAGAGAAAAAGCAGAGATTATTTGTGTAAATTTATGGTGCTTCGTGTCTCCGGTGCTTAACTAATCATTACGTCATGCAGGCGTATGGAAGGTGTGGAGATATAGCTCCAAACATTCTTAACCTCAGTATTAGATGGAGATGAGAGGTTTGTTAGCTTCACACTCACGCCGCTTTGCATCCGAGGGAAGATATTTCGTACCCACTGTGTAGAAGGCTATGCGGGCCATAGTGCCGGTCCAGACGTCGTGGCAAGGAGGAAAATCCTAACAACCCTGCCTTGTCAGGAATCGAAACTAGGTCGTCCAGCCCGTAGCGTATTCACAAGAGTAGCCTACTGACTGAGCCATCGCATCTCAGTTCGGAGAGCTATGAAATTCAGAAAACAACATTTTAGTCAGAGCAAGGGAACTGTTCTCTGAGTCCCAGTTTATCGTACAGAAACCAACTTGGAAACTAACTCGAAGACATAATCTATTCTAGGAACTTGATAAATTGGAACTGCCTCCCGTGTGTTATTAACGCGAAAGGTATGCGGTTACAAGTTACTAAAAACACATTCTGCCCATTTTCACGTTTAAAAACATTTAGCCGTTTTGGAAAACAAGTCAATTAGGTTTCTACAGATTCAAACAGTAAAAAAAAAGTTAAAGTGCAGTAGCTCAACGACGAGCTTTACAGTGGTTCAATCGATAAATTTACTGACAAATCTAATTACAATGTATCGGTAAAATTCAATTACTTACATGAATATGCCCGTGGTATAATTGCATGCGTTTATTCAAAATCGTGCAATGGTTAGTATCACCAATATGTAACATAATGCAGGTTGTACAATTCAAATCAATGTCATTCGTGATTTAAATTATCTGTAATCACTTGATCAGTCTACCACCCCTCAGTATGATCGTTTCGCATTAGCTTTGACAGGTAATCTGAAAACTGTTAGGCCTACAGAGTTCGCAACTACACACAGCTTGTGTTAACTCATTAATATCGACTTTGACATATGTGATGCCTCAAACGCGGAAGGTGATAAGATACGGTAAGACCACGGAAGTCCAACTTCATTGGTTCGTATGTGGGTCTCGGGTTTAAATCTCGACGTCGAGGATAACATGATGAGGCTATTGATAAGTCTTAGCAACATCTAAAGGAAACGCCAAGATAGTGTCTAAAATAGGCCACGACCATTTTCTTCAACGTCCTTAACAAATGTTTGTGCAATTCGGTGCAGCAAAAACTAGACAATTCAAACTACGAAGATAAATGAATTAATGGTAATAATTATTTAATAAAAGCAATATTAATATGAGGCCTTTTCATACCCATACATAGTTCCATCGAAACAGATAATTCTTCGCTTATATTCACGTAGACTGTAACACAAATTTTACTGGCTTAAGCACGCAAAGTCGCATTATCGTCATCATGTAACTCCACAATTAGTCCAGGTTCCAAGAAAATTCGATGCAACCCACTCCTTGCAAAGTCTTCTAACATAAAATTTTGTATGAATTTATTGTGACTCACTCACAAAATAAAGAGTCCCTCTGGACAAGGAATCGGAGCACAACTTTCCAATGACTACGTTGCAAGATGAAGTTTCTAAGTTCAGAATATTGTTACTGTGGCACAAACTAGCAGTTTCGAGTCTTCTAGTCGCAAATCCTCCTAAGTTTAGGAAAAACATATGGCCCCCTAACTTCAGACTGAATGCAGAACGTTTATCCGACAGGCCGGGAACTTCTTGTGACAATATATGGCTTCACAGGGGACTGCACAGTCGTTGAAGCGGTCTGCAACACGTAAACTTACAGGTCGACGTCAATCTATAGTAGTATGCAGGCCTAAATGGAAGAATAAAAATACGTAAAGCTACCATCGAATAATACTCTGCAGAACGTAGTGGAAACGCGGGCATTGGGCACACACATACAGGCCAATACATAGAGTATATTGCAAATACATATTGAGAATGGGTAAGAAAATAAATACTTATCGTCTACTTAGTCAGAAAGTGTACAAAGCTGGAGTAACGGTCATCCACTTCCTCATTTGCATGGAAACGGGCTTTTCAGCGCTCTGTTGACTTTGTTCTGCCCCTTGGCTAACGTGTAGCATCTCAACAGTTCATGTAATACTCGGATATCATGAACAAGACCATAACACAGAGAACAACGTCAGGGAACTTGCGTCTAAAACCAGTTCTTTATAGTCTTATGCACTGCGCATACCGCTAAACCTAATAATTATTCAAGACGCACTTGTAATGTCCTTTCAAAATTATGATGCGTAGCTTAATTTATGGAAAGAAACTTTTATGAATGCTACACAAACATTTGTCGTTCTTTGTCTTTTTCACGTGGGATGTAATTTAAATAAAAATGAGTTTCTATTTTGTGCGTTTCATGGCAACAATAAATAGGTGAAAACCAACAACAGATGGCAGATAAGATAACGCAGGAGAGGCAGATCATTGTTGCAAAAATTGACCGTAGCATAGACACAATGTACAACTTACAGTCGGTAACTACCTTTCCTTGAATTTCACTAAATATTTACCATATTAAAAATGTTTCATGCATTATATAGGACTACCAATAATCTGTATAAGAAAACTGGCGAGGTTTAATTTGAACTCCATGCAAATTTAAGTATACCTAAATACCTATAAGACCCACATCAACTAGAATAAGAACTTCTCGTAACATTTTTTAATGCAGACGATCAACAACATATTTGATTAAAATTCATTCACTAGTACACAAATAATTTCCGAGTTCCCTATCAAGCGTTCACTTGTGTATCAACGAAAAGACGTAATGATAATCTAAGAACCAATTAACTCGTGGTTAAGCTACGAACATACAGCCCGCTTCCGTACTTTTAATTCGATAGACAAAGAAATATCGCATAGACCTTCTTACTCCAATAAAAAATCCTCTTTTAAGGTGAGACTTATCAAAAAGGAAGTAAAAATAAGACGTCTTGGCATATTGTCTCATTTGTTTGAATTTTAGACGTCGGAGAGACACACTAGAACCACTATAACGACGGTAGAGTTTTTGTAAAGGTGGTACGGATGACAATGAAGACACACAATCCGGTCGCCAGACAACCGTGGCCTAAGTGACGTCAGACACACGATAGTTGTGACAAAGCGCCGATATTCTGCGACTCTTTTGTTATTTTCCTCCTTCTTTCGGACGTGCAACAAGAAGGAGAACACTTTTGCACTCTGGACAGTGGGATACAACCAGATCACTGCAGAGAGATGTGTAAAACGTTCTAGATGAAACAGAACAACGATACACCGTCTTACCGTAGGAGCTGTTGTGTTACGTTTAACACCAGGTATAGGGCGTCATATAAACGCATCAAGCGTTAATCTTTTTTTTTTCATTCGGGGAGACTTGCTATTCGAAACTTTACCCCCTAATCCTAATTTGTCGTCGTTTTATTCAGTTACACTAGACGAACGCCAAGATAGTGCTTTCGAACAAGATTGCCAACACTCCCTCCTTCCATATAAAAATCCCCCGCCGTCTAAGCAACCCGAACTTCGTTACGTGTTCACAAGTGTCTGTAACTGTAGCACGCCTGCAGGCGGAAGAAAATCCAGCTTTTTAAGAGGTCATATTCAATACACTTCAGGAAATGGACAATGCCCAAAATAACCGCGGTACAGCGCGGATGTGGCGTCACGATAAGCTCCCAGGTTTTGACAGTCAGACCAAACAACCGCGACTGTTCGCGGTATACATACGCAAATCATTACCCCAAGCAAGGAATTATACTCGTATATGACCAGGTTGACAAATTATCTATTTAAAAACACAAACGGAATGTACTAATTTGAAACTCCAATAAAGTAGGTAAAAAGGTTTACTTGTACTCACCTCCAAAATGTGTTCGGCCTGGCTCTCCCTGTCGGGTTTTCTACTTGTTGTCTTAATTACACCTGCAACAAACACAGAAAATAATACGATGCAGAAGAATATTAATCACTGAGTTCAATCAGGTATCATCACAAATTTTATGCAATAGTCAAATTGGTACGAACAATGGTTATATCGGATGTAGAAGTGTTTGGATTTCAGAATTAGTTCCTGACCAAATACTAAAAACCAACGGGAAATCCAAAAACAGTGTATATATATATATTATTTCTACGATGCATCATTAGGTAACCTTCAGCTGCTTGAATTTTCATAATGCGATAAACTGTATTTTGGGTACTACTGCGCTCTTTCCGAAATACACTAAAAATTAATAACATCCCACAGTTGTTTCTCAAAGATGAACAATTTTTGTTTGCTACATTTTTTAAGCCGCTCCGGTGTGTAAGAAGTTTGGAGACCGGCGATGACGGAGGCAGTATGACCTCTGAAACGTTGGTAAACTTCTACCAGACTACACAGCGCAACAACCCAGAAGACAGAAGTCTTCATACTCATCCCCTTGATGACGGAGGCAGTACGACCTCTGAAACGTTGGTTAACATCGACCAGACTACACAGCGTAACAACCCAGAAGACAGAAGTCTTCATACTCACCGCTGTGAAAATTTCAAATCATACAAAAAGAAAGGATTTTAAGACGCAGAAACTTCCAGTCTCAATGTAGGCTACTGTTTCAAATTTTACTTCAAGTACCGACACAAAGAGGAAATTTTGGATCACAGTGTAGAAAATCCACCACCACGACATAAAATGAACCCTCCCATCTCTCCTCTCTTACCCAACAACCAATGAAGAAAATCGATTCCTTAACAAGTTTCAATAGATTTCAGGCTGTAAAGGATGGATCTTAAAAAGTTGTGGGCTACAACTTGATAATATCGAAAGAACGAGGCTTTAAAGTGGTGGTATCCCGGTCAAGTACCTAGGAATGATACATCCTGTGTACACAGACCACTTAAATAGAAAGGAAATAAGAAAAGTGAACAAATTAAAGTTAAACAAAGAGAAGGATAATATATGACAAAGAAATATACTGGAATTGATACTACAATAAGGGAATGGCCAAACTTCATACTGCGAAACTAATACGACCAAATTGTACTGGACACACCGACAAAACAGACAGTACTGAAGGGAGGAAATAGGATAAAGAACACAGCTGGGCTCAGGGTACTGTCAGTCTCTGGCTGTGTGCAATATTCTGTCTGCAAAGCTTCCTTTCCTGTCTTCTGCAGACACGCTGAGACTACCATGGGTTAAGGAGCGGCAGAAGTGTAATACGAAGACAAGCAAAAGTAACTTTTTGCAATCGATTCACAATCTAGAAGAAGGTCATATTGCGAGACCATGCACAAACTAAAGGATTCTTGGTGACTAGAGTGATTTACGGTTGGTCTACTAGGTTTTTGTTCTAATTACCAGTACCTACGTCACACAGCTTAGAACCAGGTTTGCAGTTTGTAAAAGCCTGAGGTTCTGGATATTAAGTAACGTTGTATTGCATTATTGTATACTCTCCTTCCGTCCCTAAAATTTCACTTTTACGAACCCCTCTGTACCACAAGAGTGCCGTAATTTCTTCCGTCGTTTTTCATTCGAGTTTACCAGCAGCAGTAAAAGCGTTAACATCGCATCTCTATATGTCTAACACCCTTATCAGCGTCTCTTCTCTCTCCTCATACATTTTCTCTCGTTTTCACCACCATACCCCTCCACTGTTATGCCCTCCCACTGCCCTGTAATAACGATTTCATCAACGTTTCCCAAGGGAAGTGCAGAACTACAGTGTGTTTCACTATTCTCTTCGCACGTGGCAACTCAAACTAGAGGTGACTGAGGTATCATTTCAAAATGTCACTCCTAGTAAACCCTTAGTTCCGCCAACCAGTGAGCGACTTGCAGGGCATTTACCATTGACCCTTCAGACACTAGACATAAAATATTGAAGATAAACAAATGATTAAATATTATTCCTGCTACTGGTTGTTGGATGGCACCATGAGAAAAAAAACATTCTTTAAGGATAAGCACGACCAGATTCTCTGAAACGTCGACAAACTAGCCACAACTGACCGGTGTCCCTAGTCAAGAAGGAAAGTAAGATCAGCTACAACATACTGTGAAACCTAAAGATTCTATAACGCATTCTTCTACTGCAAAGTTTTTCCGAACAAAATTGCGTGTATTTATCATTTCTTCCATGAGTGTTACATGTCTCGTCAACTTAACTGTCCTACCTCAACCTGTTTCGATCAATCTAAAATATTTGGCAAACTACAAATTACATGAGATTTGAAGTCCACAAGGCGGTGAAGACGGCGATGTTGCACTGGGTCCAGGCCAGAATATGGAGACAGAAACGTTTTTATCCACCAATGAGTCCACAAGGCGTCACAACCCAGCAGAATAGCATAGCACAAATTAAGGATCTTAGTATGCAATGTGGCCCAACCTACTGCTACTTCCCCTATCTCACGCCAAGAAATTCTCAACAGCATTTTGGTACTCAACAGATCTCAGGATTCATCTACAGTCCAATACAACAAATAAGTGGGGAACATAAAATGAAAGGATGGAGTGACCACTTTAACCGAACTGATACTGCATGAGAAGCAGAAGATTATAATATCACGGAACAGAACTTACAGCAGTTTCTTCACTGAATGTGGTTCTGGAATATTTTTAGTCAAATTCAGCACGTGTTCGTTTCTTCTCCTCGAAGAAGATAGAACAAGCCGCTAAATGGCCTCAAGAAGTTACAAAGTTGATTAAAGGCTGAAAGTTTCTTTGACTTCTAACCCAATATTGCCCCAAGAAACAGGAATTTTCAAATGTTAAACATCGTAATAAGAGAGTATCTGAACTCAGATTACATTAAACTATGCAATCAGCCCCTCCCAAAAACTAATACTTTAATGATAATATTCCACCTTCAGAAAACCCAATTTCCTTTCAATATTTACTATATCCACATCAAGATTATTACAAACGATTGATAATGTCTGCCCATACCCCTTACAAGTATTTCAGAAGTTTCTTAAACAGTTTCAGGGTTTGGTTTTGAGGTGTTCTTTCCAAATGTTCTATCAATATCTGCACAGTATTTTAAGCACACGATGTTGATTCCTGTTACTTACGATCAAATAATAGCCAGAACAGAATCTCGTGATTTAACTGTCTGCATTCACGCATCATCCTCAGTCTAGTGCAGATGTCAACAGTGAACGGATATTTACGTCTGCAACTCCGTAGGACATAGTGACACAGACAGGGCCAAATTTTCCCTCAGACCCTACCTGGGGATGAACAATGCAGACAACCCATTTACAACACTTAATTCCATCTACTGCTTGGGGATATGCAACGTGTTCGTAAGAACTTGGGGGGGGGGGGAAGGAAGAGAATACCTTTGTGCCGGAGATAAGCAAAAAGGTCTTGGAGATCAAACATTCCGCGTGTTTGTGACATCTCTTAACGGATTTATAAATTACAAAAAATGGAAACTCGGCCTCTGGGCATTACCCAGATCGGATTAAAACGTACACAGCAGATTTATCTGTTCAGTAGCACGGAAACGGGTAATAATACGATACAGCCTGCGGATTATGACGAAATTTATTTAATTCGAAAAAAAAAAACATACTGCAAGTTTTCGATGCGTTGGTAAATCTAGCTGATTATTTTTTTCAAAACAGTCTGTGTAATACTACGTCTCGCCAGCTCCCTCTAAACCCATCTATACTGATTATTGATTGTCATTATAACAGACATTTTAAATTATTTTTATTTGTAAATATTAGTAGCACCGTTAGGATCAAACTTCTCTTTTGTATGGCAGCTAGCAATCGCAGGGGCATATTGAAAACAGGTGAAGCTTGCATACTACAATGACGAAACACATCCAACATATCTGTCGTGTAACTACTATTAAAATATATAAATGAAATGTGCTAAAGTAGATGGCTGTATGCTGGGTTGTGGCGTCGTGTAGTCTGGTAGAAGTTTACCAATGTTCCTTCGTACTCACCGCTGAGAGAACCTCAAATCCTACTGTGTTGAAGTGGCAAAACTATATAAGCGCTCAAAAAATCTCTCTCTCTCTCCCCTCTACACGCGCACACACACACAACAGTTCTCTGTCAGCAGACAAAAATTGGCGACAACATACTTTTGGCTCATACTATTAGAAACGGATGGACCCTGTAGGCCTACAGTCTTCCAGATGAACGGTAATTTTAGAGCTTTATATTTATCATGTTATTATCTCCCTGTTGCCAAGAGAGACGACCGTTTAAAGCGTGGCTAAAGAGATGTAAGATCGATGTAGGGCGAAAAAATGATAAAACTGTAACGCAAAGTGCTCTGAGCATTCATGATGGTAAGAGAACTACATCAACGAACACCAAGGGAGGATCAGAACTAAATGTTGGGGTAGGAGGAGTTCCTAGGGGCCTTAATGCATGTAGCACTGTCGAGGGGTAAAAGAAAGGAGGAGAGATGTTAAAAATGTGGGTTGAAGTATAGGATGTACGGAATTGCCGTTCTATTCTATCGGTGAAAAACATATCCCAAAACCTCAACTGCTGCCCCCCCTCCTCCTCCTAATTACTTGCTCGCATCATACTGGTCTTAAATTTCAAGAAACATAGGCCTTTAGACAATCCATCGCTTTGCAGATTTCCTCACTGACCACAATTCATAACACTGTCTGGGACACGAATTGCTTCTATCCCTTCGACGTAACTAAAATACCATCACTTTTACGTCCTAAGTTTTCAGCACTCGGGGGTTTGCAGCCTGTTCCGATTCAGAACTCCGAAACACTGGATCCTCTAATTAATTTGGTACAAATCGTTAAACAGATTATCGGTCCATCGCAGAGATTCTGCCTACGCTGCAATCAAAACATAAAAACACTAGAAGCGGTTTCCATCCCACTATTCCAGTGTCCAGGCGATTCCATAATGTGCCGTGATCCCACAGAGACCGGATATGTAAACTCTAACTGATATGACATAGTGTTGTGTGTTTAAACGCAATACTGATTCTTAATTACAAGGAATGTTATTTAGACGTTTTGGTGTCCCGACGAAATGAGTGGGATTGAAGTTAGTGTGTACACACCAAGAGTTTATCTTAATCAAACTTCGAGATCGCAAACTCTTTCTCCGGTTACAAACTCCCCCCCCCCCCGTTTTTCATGCGACTTCCATCCCGTCTGGCGGAAGTTAATCTTCTTCATTTTGAGTTTGTGGGAGAGTGTCAGTAATGCAGGCCTAAGAAACAGGCCTCGCCCTGTAGTGACTCAAAATTTTAGACTTGGGCCTAAATCCCACAAACCTGTCCGATCGGCGAATTAAAAATATTTAGCCATCGGCGGTCTTTCTAAACAGGCCATTTAAAACAAACTGTAGCACACGGATCTGAGATATAATTCTATAAACTCGAAGTACGTGAACACAGCTGGATGAACTCAGTCCACGGTTGAACTCCTATCAGTCAGTTCACACAAGTCGACTCACAGGAGATCGATACTGACCACACCTACATGTGGCCTGCGAGCGGGCAACTTCGTGACAACGCATGACTGCGTGTGTTACGTTTCCGTCACTGTCTCCGAGATAAGTTGGCAATGCTGTGGCAGAAACTCCCGGATGAAGATGGGATTGGTGATGACGTCGTCCTAGACGTCAACGGTTTTGTGATCACGAGTGAAACAGGGTCGGGACTTCCGCTTCGGCGGTCTGGACAGGGAATGCCACTACCGGGCCTCATGCTGCGTGCATATAATTCACCTCAGTTTCCTTTATCGTCCCTAGAGTCCTAGCAGTCGGCAACCAACAAAAGCTGAATTTAATTAAATCGTACGATACATCTTTTTTCGTTCTTAGCTTTGTCGGAGCTTTCTCTTTTAAATAATACCTCTCTTGCACTTGAATATGACATAAATTCGTTTTTTTTCTTCTTCCTTATTTCCATTGAAACTAAAGCCGCGTACTATGTTATGTTCAAGATGTTTACGGAGCGGAAGTAAACACAGACGAGGAACACGAACACGAAGTGACACGCGTCGTTCACGATCACACGACGACGCTGCTATCAAACCCTTGTGAATTAAATGGGATTAATCTCGCGGTTGTTCGGTGGGAGGCGAAATACATGCAGTGCAAAGATACTTTCCCGGCTCTCGACCAATAGGAAGCCAAAATGACATCGCTCTCTGGCTAGGTGTTTGTTGACGTCTGCTCCATACACATCCTGAACAGACCACAGCGATCCCTTTTTTCCCACTTCGCCAATAGGCACAACTAGACTGGACTCAATGGGTAACAACGGACATCCCGACGCGGTAGTTCGTTTCTTTGTCATAACTTGGAAGACGGGTCACCTACATTCTGCCTCTTTATTGCCCTCAGCGGTCCACTGAGGCCTCGCTCTTGCGACTACTTATCAGTGAGACTCTGTACCACGCAATGCTTTCCAGTACAACGAACGCGCATTGTTACACGTTCAGTATGAAATTCACTTCAGATCGATCCGTCTTTTAGTTCGTGGATGTTCTAGGAATAAAAAAGGTCTGCTGTATCAGCATGAATTACTTTTTTGCATCGAACCTGTACGCAGGAGAGGGCGAAATAAACTGCATATTGGAACCAACCTTCAACAAAGTGGTTTGCAGTTTTAATTTTAGGACATATCCGTCATCTGTTTTTTTTGTTCTCTCTATAAAACACAATTACACTTCTTGTGTTAAATTCTTATTTTGTCAATAAGAATGTTCTTCTTCCCCTTTTTTACCTGATGATGGTAGCAGAATCCAGATTCTTAAACGTTGTAATAAAAAATATTTAGACAAAACAAATCTGGACCCGGAACTTTCCGGATACGAAAGTCCGAACCACTCTGCATTGACGTTCGGTCTCAAATCGTTTCTGATCCAAGTTCAATTCAATGCCTAGATTATTATCTGACAACGACTATAGCTCTTTCAATATGTTTCAGTTTGTCATCGTTTTCATTTAGTTCGGTTATTTAGGTTTTGTTAGTATGGTACAATGTGGCTTGATTACTCTGTCGTTCGGTCTACGATCTATGTAGATTCTTTACGTCGGACGACAGGAAACAAGATAACAAAAGTGGTGAGAATCGAACCTAGGCCTTCAGTCCCGCCTACCATCACATTTTAGACTAATCTCTAAGGAATCTGTAAACGAGTCCAGAAAGACTGTATATTCGGCAGTTGAAAGTCTGACACGATACTTTTAAATTGCACAATTTCGTGCTCTAAATGTAATAAACACTTCCTTTCGTGGCTTCTTGCGGTCTATTACAAAGGTATAATTAAGTTAGAGGCGTATACGAACCGAGGAAATAAATCAGTAAGCCATATCGGCAGAACGGTGAATTCATTAGTTTCTCTTCAAATAACACAGCTACTTAAAATTTCACACTCAGTTTTGCTGTAAATGTAAACACAACGAAATAAAGCGGCAAGGAGGCGTGAAGGGAAATTACACAGCCAGCGTAATCTTATACCTGCTCACTTAGATTCCAGCCTTAATCAGCATGCAGATTTATAGAGCTATAGGATTTATTCACAGCAAGGGACGGGGATAAGGAAATTGTTATCCACGGCAGGAGTGTCCAAAATGAGCCCAAGTGAAATAACACTTTTGCGCCCATTACATCAAGAGTGAATTTATGTAAGCACGACGTGATACTAAAACTAACCATTAAGGGAAAGAAAGCGAGAAAGCAGTGGTCTGGATTGAACTGGCCCAGCATATGCAACAGTTGCGAGCTTTTATGAACGTGATAATAAACCTTTGGATTTAATTAAGTTAGAAATTTCGTGACCACCATCAGCTTTTCAAGAAATAAACAACACCATGTACACTGTTATTAATTAGTACCATTATAAAACACCATATGTGTATTTGTAGCAACAATTCTGTAGACTTGTAAAGGGAGGTTCAAAATTCGAATCTCGGCCAAGTTACTGGTAATACTTATTGAGATTTTCATGGTTACCCATGGTTTGCTGTCAATATTGTGCGTCTCATTTTCCATGTCTACCCGCAAAAGTAACGGAGAGAAGAAGCTGGAAAACTTGTTCTTCAAAGACAGCAAAAAAATTATTCCCTATGTATAATTTTATGTGGTAAAGAAACAAAAGTGATGTAAGATTTGAGGTTTTCACAGCGGTGAGTATGAAGACTTATGTCTTCTCGGTTGTTGCGCTGTGTAGTCTGGTCGATGTTAACCAACGTTTCAGAGGTCATACTGCCTCCGTCATCAGGGCGATGAGTATGAATATTTCTGTCTTCTGGGTTGTTGCGCCGTGTAGTATGGTCGATGTTTACCAACGTTTCGGAGGTCATACTGCCTCCGTCATCAGAGTATGAAGATTTCCGTCTTCTGGGGTGTTGCGCTGTATAGTCTGGTCGATGTTTACCAACGTTTCAGAGGTCATACTGCCTCGGTCATCAGGGGACGTAGCTGTAGATATATTCTGTGCATGCACCCTCGTAGGGTATATGACGCAAGCACGAGGCAGTAAAATGTGGACACCCCGGCTTTAGTTTAGGTTCATCTCGTTATATGCGATACGGAGTGGTAAATGTCAGCGAGGGAGGGTTTTTTAAAGTAATGTCGCCACCCCAGTTCGTACACAACGAAGGCCGCTACTCTAATCCCACCTACAGCAAATCCTGTGTGAAAGAAACCTAAACCCTCCCAGACCTAAAGGGCTGAACAGGTTTTAAGACTGGTATTAGTGTTGGCTTATCTTATTGTGAAACAATCATCATGATCAATACCAGATTCTACGAGTATAAGAGCATGAAGTTGTAACATCGAGATAAAAAAAATTATTTTTCGCCTACAAACAGCAGTATCCTTAAAATAAGACTGTTTAAAAACGATTAAGTATGGCGCATAAGCACGTAACATACCAAGTGCCTCGTATCACAAGGAACTGTTCTACTTCTTGATATAAACTACGAATATTAACAAAAAAAAAACACAGAAAGGCAGGGCTCACAAAGGCGGAGATGATACGGTGATTATGAATACTATTAATTCAATTGCATTACAGCTGGGGTTCAATGATGACAGCAGGATTAGCCACTCGTAACTGTACCAAATCAGAGAGTAGGAGAAAGACCTGGAAATACGGCATGAAATACGGAAATAAGAAATGTAACAAAATTTTGATCGGAAAAACTCAAGAGAGCGCCTAAGAGATCCAGGAGTGGAAGGGATAATACTATTAAAACAGCTTTAAAGAGCTTTGTGCCTCCATAACTGAAGTTTTAGATAAGAGGTGACCGGTCATATTCACGTTCCGGACGCTCTGCTCCAGGGGAAACAAAGCCAGCAGCCTCTGGAGAGCTGTGTCTGGACACGGTGCCTGCACCTGCCGAGAATCTAACCCTGGTCTTCGGGTCCGTCTGTTTACTGACTGAACTATCCACGAGATCTGGCAAATCTCATTTGATCTCCCTTGTAATATGTTTTCAACTAATCTGTCAACGTAAAATCGTTACTTTCAGCATCCGAATGGAAAAAAACAAGCTCGTGACAGGACAAAAAAACTGTTGTTCTGCGTGAGCGACACAGATGATCCTCCAGAACAGAACGAGAAAAATGCGTAGAAAAAGTAGATCCCTCGGATGGCACGTGTTAATGCGATGTTTCCGGTTCCTTGCAAAACTGAATCACATGCTGTTATGAATACAGCCCCCCCCTCACTTTTTTGAGCAAAATAGAATTACTCCATACTATATTTCTCCATTTCAGTAGCAGGCAAACGTAAGATTTGTGTGTTTTTTCACGTGATCAGTATATAATTTTGTCACATATCCTGAAGACATAGGCAGTATGTCCCCCATACATCGCAAATGTTTTTATTACCACATGACGTCTTCAGAACACAAAACAGAACAAAACTGAAACTGAATTAAACGTTTGTACAAAAAAAGTCAGAAAAACAGTAGAGTGTACATAAATTTTTGATATCAAAAGTTATAAATAAATTAAACAAACATATACTTCTCTTTTGTTTACCGACAATCCGTACATTTAGTGCTTAAAATACAGCGTGGTTCATATGTCGCTTTACCGACAAAAGTTTACAAACGTTATCTTCCCTTAGCAACACTTATTGTAAACAGTATTTGATATTAAAAACTGGCTTTCATTATCTATTGTATTTATTTACTTTTGATTTTATATATAAAGTGACAACAAAATATTTCGTTAGCGTTGTGGGCACAGTCCTGGTAACGCCAATTACGAGCCACTCCTAACAAATACCAGAAATTAATGCATTTACAGATAATTCATGTGAACAGACCAGCTACTTTAAGGTGAAGTCGGATAATTTATTCAGTCACATAATTCAAATAAATTTCGGCCACGGAATTATTTTCATTTCTATTCCTCCCAGACCACGACTTCTTCTTTCCATAACTTTGCAATGCATGATTCATTATTAACCGATCAAACGATTCAATTATCTTAGCTACTGACGTCATTAAATAAACCCTGAACACACTGAAGCCTTCTCGGACGATAATCCGTGTGAGAACGCTATAATCGAACGTTTCAGAGACTGTCTCTGCTTCTATCATCAGGCAGAGACAAGTCTCCGAAGCAATGGATCGTTCTGCACACTCGGCAGAGCAGTTATGCCCCTGACGCTATGCTTCACTCTGCACGGTGAATTATTCCGTCAGCAACAGGGAAAGGGTTAGAACACCAACTGCCTGACACCGACACACACAGCAGAGCAACAGAGAAGGGCTCATGGGAAAAATGTAGTGGCCACGTGGGTATCAAAAGACGTTTCTGAAGTACCTACTTTCCACACGAACAGGTCTAATGCAAGTCGTGAAGTGTTCCTTAAGATGGTTTGTCCTTCCCTCGGGATATGGAGTCAACAGAACGAAACAGAAACTGAAGGCGGGAGACACGTAGTCGTAGACTATGCGAACTTGTACTTTTCAAAAAATAGACATGAGGAAGCATGCGGAGCTTTGCGAGACAACAAACAAAAAAGCATCCCCCACCCATATAGACAACCACACAAGACAGATCTACGATCATTTATATGTGCTTCTATTAACGCAGGTACGACATAAAATACACGTGTCTTCCAAATGAATTATCTGTGATATTTTCAAACCTCATTTGCCTAATTTGACTATTATAGGTGCAGACCTTTGATTACAGAGCTGAAGGGATTTATGATGTGACAGCACAGAGATCTTTTCTTTATAGAAATTTATATTTGAAACAAAGACTATGGTTGTTATAACATACCTTTTTTTTTTTAGAAAATCCACTACGTTTATGGGCTCGAGATTTGGTCCGAAGGTGCGTCGGTAAATAACACGATAGAGACGTATACACAGAGAGTAAAATTCTGGTACTTTCGATATCTTTTAAGATTTTGCTTCTGAAAATCGCGAAAGTTGTGCCAGGATTGACTGGTAGCCAATGACCATTTCGTGGCCGGAGTGCTTTGAGAATGTCACGGTAATTACGTCATCACTAAGGATACGCGAGTGCACGGCTAACTGGGCATTAAATCGACAAAGATCTTCACGTAAAGAGTCCGTTATTGCTGCATAATTTCAGCCAAAAATTATTATGGTCGACAAAATTTTAGGGAAAGACGCCAAAATCAAATTTTATAAAAACCGTTTAGCGGTTGTCCATTTATTACATTTTGACACGCAGGCAAGGAGAAGGTAATGGGCGTATTTCTTGCAACTTTTAGTTGCGAAGACGCCTAAAAAAATGCTACCCATGTGGCCCATCCCGTATGCTGTCATTTTGGTGACGGGCCTGTCACGCCTCATGGAGGTAGAGTTATACAGACACCGCACTGCTGTTTCTCTGTAAAAAGGCGCGTGGCGCATCAAATTAAGAAGCGAACTGAGACGCAGCTATCCGAAAGGAGTCTGCATGTGACGAAAGTGTTAATGCATGATTTATGATGACTGCCAATCACTCACCTCGAGTCTAGCGTGTAGGGGGACTACGCCATGGTCCTGTGCAAACACCGTCAGCCAGTCAGCCAGTAGTGGCTCTTAGACTCCAAGTCCAGGGCAGCCAAGGTCCGGATGTTGCCTGCAACAAAGAACAGAGCACGTTAAATTTGGTTGCAAGAAATACCAATTGTGAATGAGATATCTGTCGTCTCAATTATGCTCTGAAATCAAAATGAAGTTTCTCATAGCAGCAAATGTTTAAGTGCGTTAACTTCAGAACATAGTTTAATTGTTATTACATAAAAGTCTTAACTATTAGCATGTTTATCACTTCACTAATCTGGATTATCGCCTAATCCAGACCACAGTTCCCCCCAAACACGCGGATAAGCCAGGTTTACTGCAATATAAAATGAAAAACCAACTGATCAGTGACATAATGGAATAGAAATCAAATCACTCCAATTTTATTTCCTAGTTACGAACTTCTCCCTGCGAGGCCCCAACTTCGTTCCGAACTCTTACGTCCTCCGGCAAAACCGATGACGATGCGAAGTGAAGTCAGCGAATGGAGGACAGAAAGGAAATGGGACGAAAGACAGTAATGGCAAAGAAAGAGAGAGATAAAGTTAGTCGAAGTCTAGCTGTACATACATACATACCAGAGACGGCTTCGTCATCAATATTGGAGAGGGTGGGATAGTCTCGGCCGAGTCGGTGCGACACAGGATAAAAAAGATAGGGTCTGGGGAGACTGAGAATGTCGACCCCTTTGCTGCCATATTGACAAAGCCATTAGGAAAGCTGAAGGCGGGTGTAAAAGATGGCAAAGTAGTAATACAAAATAGAGACACGTATATAGTTCTACGACACAATGTTCATGAAAACAGTTCAATACATCTTCATCTTTAATCTCTAGACAAACTTGTAAGTCATTAAGTCTTTAGAAAACGATATGGCGGTGTTTAAAACATCGTTAGTACCACTCCAGTGAGTTGCAATAGGGTCCGTAAACATTAAGTAATCCATTGTCCACATATACACATTTTCAATGTCACATCTACAAACCTAAAGACTAAAAGGTACAGAAGTGCAACTTTAGATGTTTTATAACAGTTTGGAACTTAGTTCTCACCCCGACGGAATAACATAGCTTAAGATTTCCTCAGAATAAAGTTCTAACAGGAAAATTAATAGCATTATGCAGAAAATTCAATTATAAGGAACTACATGATATGTACTCTTCATCAAATATCATCCAGTCTGATCAAATCAAGGAAGGTGAAGTAGGCAGTATATGTAGCATGCACTTTGAGATATTACAAACGCAAAACAGCGTTCCCAGTCGTAGAAACGCGAAGATAGAGACACCCCTAATAGTTATTACGGCCCAAATCATGAAGATGGCAGCTTTACGACCTCGTCACCTTTACCCATTTGATGGGAGCCTGGGTGGACCACGGTGCCGGTCTGGACGCGGTATCAATGAGGAAATGTCCCTAAGAAAAGGAACACTTGCGAAACTTTGCGCCGGTCGGAGAACATGTCATTAAAATGTAATGGATCTTAATGAAATACGGAGTGAGATTGTAGTCTGGATCCAAATGGCACTGGGCTATGACCAACGGCGAGCTCCTGTGAATATGGCTATAAACCTTTTGTTCCATAACACGGAAATTTGTTGACTGGCTTACCGACTCAATAAGCTTCTCAAGGACTACGTTGTAAAATACTACAAAGGACAAGAAACAAAGTAGTAATCATAATGTAAGATTTGAAGTTTCCACAGCGGTGAGTAGGAAGATTTCTGTCTTCTGTGTTGTTGCGATCGCCCTGATGACGGAGGCAGTATGACCTCTGAAACGTTGGTTAACATCGACCAGACTACACAGCGCAACAACCCAGAAGACAGAAATCTTCATAGAAATCATAAGCTGCAGACAGAATCCTAGGTGCTTCATAAGGATAACAAATCAGACAAACAAATCTGAGCAGCCATGGAAGCTAGGTGTAGTCGAGCAGCAATGGAGCCCGAGGACCAATACCGCGTCAACAGGAGCACGCAACTGGTTAATCTCGAGAGCCTCCTGCTTTGAAATTCGTTTTTCACGGCGAGAAGTTATTACCCCTCGCGCAACCACAAAGTTGGAGGAGCACCCGCTATCGGCTGTCCGCGAATGCTCGGTCAATACACTCGAAATTCTGTCCGAACAGCAACTTGGTGGCGTCCCATCGCCTTTCAACGAGGTAGGACCCAACCGTTAACACCTGAACAAAATGTAACCATTCCCTGATCCGTACCTGTATACTCCAGACAGCTCCTAATGATAAATGTTCATGTTCTTCCACGCAGTGGAACGCGGGATATTGAGACGTAAAATGAAATACAATGTACGTTCCGGGTTGCTTGAAAAGGTAGAAAAAAACAGCTTTTAATAAACAAGGCAAGAGGGAAATTATGGATGAAGAAACTTAAATATCCTTTGCACACAGACATTACGCCTTAGGGTCTAAAATGAAATGAAAACTTAGTTTACAGAGAGAAGGATGACGCACTGAAAATTAGTAACTAGAGATGTTCTACTCATGTACTTTACCTTTTGCTTTCCCCAAGGAACTTTGCGCTGAACGCTAACCTCGATTGAATTACTGCATGGTAAACACGCACGAAAAGCTCATGGGAACTGGCTGGAAAGTGGTAAATAAATGTAACAGCATAGACTTTAGGCGAAAACAAGACACGAAACGAACAAAATGCAAGGAGGCCTTTCTTTGCTGGTGTTACTTCATTTTGGATGACAGAAGTGGACAGAAGCATAGCCTAATTCTGAGGGATTCTGTGCAGACTGCAGAGACGTGTCACCACAAACAGCGACTGAGACAACTTGCTTACTCGTTGCCACTAGAGGAAAAAGGGAAATGACTAAACATAAATAAAGATTACAAGAAATAAATAAGGAGTAATGAAAGAGCATATAAAATCCATGGGAAACAAAAAGGAGTTGGAAGAAAAGATAATGAAAGAATGAAGAATAAATGTCAGGGTTACTAAACGGAAAATAAAAAAGGAGGTCGCAAAGACGACTAATCTTTCACAGATAAAATGTACAAAAGAACATTAACAAAGGATACAGATAAAAATGGCGAAGATTCCTTAAACATGCATTAAAAGACGCAGAAAAGGCTAAGAACATTACTTCTGATCAAACGGAAATAACTACGGACATGCACGCAATAGACATCAGACCAAAACAGTAATTACAAATTACGATTAATTATTGTTCGAAAAGGTTGCTGAAATTCAATTTGGGGTGATTTCTTTCATACTGTAATCCCTTAACGTCCCTTTTTATTTCCTCTCTTTTTTCCTTCGCCATTCCTGTTACATTCATTAAAATATGAAACGTCATGCCATTTAACAGAAAGGTTTGTTGCAGTGTTCACAGAAGCCCGCCAACAGAACATATCACAAGCCAGATTGGATCAAGACCACACACTATTAAGATCCACTGTAATGTTATCCCTCCATTTTTGTCTAGTTCTGTCTTCCTATCTTGTTCTCATATTGTAATTCTTCGCGCATTTCATATTCTTCTTATGCGCGCTGCATTCCCCACCCATCTTTTTCCTCTCGAATCCTCTCGATTACCCTAATACTAACAACCTGACGAAAGAGTAGTGATGAGATCCACGGCCTACATTTGGGCCAAAATGCTAGCCGTACGCCACTGCCCCCCGGAAAACTGTTCGCCAAACAGAAGCAGATCTAACGAGGCTTTCAGCAAACGACGCAGAATCCGTGTGTTGGAAGAGCAGGAAAAGCTGTAATTGTTCGGGTGATGGATTTCCATGTGGGAGAGAAAGTAAACTGTATTCGGGAACAAGTCCAAACTTTCGCATTAAATAGTGATGAAGCACAGTGATTACACGGGAGACGACGAGTTATTCTGTCTAGTCCATTAGATGCCAGCATCTGAGGTCCTTCCTCTACTTCCTTTCGCTTTGTCATCAACCATTTTTAGAAGTTATCCATTGCCTATTCTTATTTGCGTTTTGGCAGTCGTGTGGAAACATAAGGCTACAAACTAAAGAAAAATCCCACTTTCAGTATTGTCAGTCGCCCACCAACTATACTCGGAATCAATATCATTGTTTAACAAAAGTTTATTATTAAACCCCGCGATTCCATTTCACACCATCATCGTGATGGGCAGATGGTTTCTTAACTCATCTTATTTTATTCTCGGTGTCTAAAGACGTTTTCGCCCGTTTTCGCCGGAATACGGAAGTAGACAGAAACTGTGCGGTGTAACCGATTAAGACCCAGGTCTACCACTAGAGGAATTTGGCATTTTCTTAGAGCTCGGCGCCAGTGAGTCACTTCAAGGTGCCCTTTTCTCAGTCTCGTTTCCGCACTCCAGCCATTTTAGTCGTTGGGCAACTATCAGTTTACCCAACTATATACGAGGGTCGCTCATTAAGTAATGCCCCACATTTTTTTCCTCAGAATATATTTATTCAAGATGGCTCAAATTTAGTGACAATATAAATCAATGTCTCTTTTACACATACTATTTTTCCACATAGTCCCCATCAACTTGTACGGTTTTACGCCAGCGTGTAACAAGTGCATGCATGCCTTGCCGGTACCAGCTCTTGTCCTGTGCACGTAGCCATGTCCTCACTGCTTGAATTACGCTCTCGTCATCTTCAAACCTTGTTCCGCGGATAGCATCTTTAAGTGGCCCAAAGAGATGGAAGTCGGAGGGTGGATGGGGCAGCACCGTCCAACCCAATTTGGTGATTTCTTCCTGGGTTCTCGGACTTGTGTGAGGGCGTGCATTGTCGTGCAGGAGCAAAATTTCTGCTGGATGCTTGTGAGGCCGAACTCGTCGGAAACGCTTCTTGAGGGTTTTCAGGGTCCTGATGTACGCGTCTGAATTGATGGTCGCACCTCTTGGCATCACATCCACAAGAATGACCCCATCACTGTCCCAAAAGACAGTCATCATGACTTTTCCGGCGGAGGGAGTTGTCTTGAATTTCTTCTTTCTCGGTGATTGAGGATGATGCCACTCCATTGTCTGTCTTTTTGTCTCCGGCTCAAAGTGGTGTATCCAGGTTTCGTCACCTGTAATGATCCGGGACATAAAGACGTCTCCCTCAGCATCAAAACGCTCCAACAATTCAGAAGAAATCGTTTTCCTTTGAATCCTGTGGTCTGCTGAGACTTCGTGGAACCCATCTTGCGCACACCTTCGAATATGCAAGAGCCCGGATAATTGCAATCACACTTCCATTGCTGACTGAAAGCTGTTGGGACAATTGTCGAATTGTGACGCGCCGATCCTCACGAATAATGGCATCCGCGCGGTTCAACATGTCTGGAGTGGTGGCTGTGGCAGGACGTCCAGAGCGCGGCAGATCACGGAGTTCGGTTTCTTCACTTCCTGAAGCATTAACTCTCTTAGCAAAGCGACCAACGGTGCTCCTATCGACTGCACAGCTTCCATACACAGCACACAAACGTTTATGAATGTTCACCACAGTTTCTTTTTCAGCAAAAAAGAATTCAATTACAGCTCGTTGCTTGTAACGAGAGTCGTTCACAGACGCCATTTTAACAGTTCACTACAACTCCGCCATCGGTTGGAATCATTTGAAACTCCGTACACGAACGCGAGAAACATCAAATATCAAGCATGTAAAAGTACACTTTTCTATCTTCATTATTGGCTGAGAAAAAAAATGTGGGGCATTATTTAATGAGCGACCCTCGTATTTACACCTACTTTTATTGGCTATAAAATCCGTTGTTGTAAAAATGGCATGTGATGACGTGTCAAACCGCCCTGCACGAAATAACCGAGTAGGATGATCTATCTGTAACGCTTAGAGTCGCATTCGGGAGACATCCGCTTCGAATCCCGGCCGGGACAGTGGATATTTAAAATAACTTATTTTGCTTTTTTCCTTAGCAGACCATGGCACCAAGCCACGGTGGTCTAGCGGTTAGAACGCTGGCCTTGTAATCCTAGGGTCTCGGGTTCGATTCCCGGCGGTGCCCGAATTTATAACTTGTGTTGGGCAAGGCCGTGGTCTAGGCAACACGGAGTTTTCCTCCGTGGCATCCCAACAATTACTCCATTCACACACAGAAGAAGGCAATGGCAAACCACTTCTGGATCATCTGCCAAGAACGTATATGAACAGGTCCCAGTCCGAGAAAAGGATGGAAGGATCCTGTTCATATGGACCTTTCGTCAGACAGAACACTACAAATAATAAATAAATAAAATAGACCATGGCAGCTTCCTATCCAAAAGTGTGTGGTTACCCTTAACTCACGATCGATTTTTGCAATGTTGTTGGACCTTCCGGCTATAATGCCAGAAAGCTAAGTTAATTATTTAGTTTAATTATTTAATGGAGTTGATGTCAACTCAGCTGCACTAGTTATTCGCGTCCGCCATGAAAACCAAATAAAATCAAAACTTCAAAACTAGCTTTATGAACTAACTAAAAAATTAAGTTATAGAGTTGAATTTTTCCTCGCTAAAAGTAGAATTTAATACTCACACCACAGCTATTCGGCTGCCTGGACCTTATTCATGCTAACATGCTACAGCTTAATGAGATGAGGGTTGGCATCTGATAGGATAGGCTCCGTGTCATAAACATATAGGCCTATGTTTGGGGTGGAATTCGAACACGTAACCTCGGAAACCAGATAATCTAGTAATGTGGTAATAAAAGCCGCCCATAGGGTCGACCTATAATGGAAAATCTTTTGTGAAAGGAAGTCATTAAAACAACAAACTAACCTCACTGTAGCGGTAACACTATAATTATTATAATTAATATTATAAGCAGCTGTCTTCAGCAAGGGACATAATTAACTGATATAACTTCCGTAAGCGAACGTACTTCAAACACAACTCCAACCATGTAAAAAAATTTCCTATAGACAAATTTATGACTCGCATAACCAGTAAAAGAAAGGGACAATGGAGAGAAATGAACGGCAGTACGATTGTATACTACAGAAGTTTTGATTGCGTGTGTGTGTAATCAAATGACTGCGCGAGGTATATAGCGATAAATGGTACTGCGACAGTAAATAATGGAAAGCACGCGGAAGGAATCAATCCTGGTATATTGTAAGACAGTGCCCCCTACCTTTACTTGTAGGAGCTGCGGACATCCATTAAAACCCTCAAGTCAGAATAACCATCTTCGGCCAAAAATTCGAACCCAGGTGCTCACAAATAGAAAGAAGAAAGTTTCTAACCTTTGTAAAGATACGTTCGGACTCTGTGAGTGACTTCACAAGAAAGAGAGAGACAGGCTACAAGTATTCGTCAGGTCAGAGTCAAGAAAATCAAGAAACTTCTTTCTTTTTTTTTTTGGTCATTAGCAGAGAAAAGTTTCCGTCCGCAAAGTCGCCTTCGAGACAGACCTCCTTACAAGTCTGGACAGTTTGCTGTTAATAACGTAACATTTTATGTGCAACTGAATCGAGAAAATCATTCATTCATGGATCAAAGGCAACTGTCTAGCTTTCAATTAAAACTTCTACATCATTCCGTAGCGAGGGGAAAAAAAGAGAGATATTTAATTAAACACTGCACCAAAGACTACCGATATCGGATTCAACAAACTTCTGCACAACAAAATGTCCGATGTGTTACTGAAATTAAATGTAGCAGCATACTTGATTTTCAGAACAAGCCGTACGGATTCGCTATTCAATTAATTAGTCGAGTAACAAACATAATTTTTTTTGGTGATATTTATAGTTTTGTGCTGAAATTAGGGCACTCCGAATGCCACCATTAAGATCGAGCATGTTCTGTACTTCAATTGTAAATTAATGTACCCGGTTCGAATATCGGCAAGGTCACCACGTATTCCACTCGAGGTTCCCTAACTTTTACTCATTCTACGCGAATCCCGAGACAGTACCATGAAACATGGCGATACCGCACACTTAAATAGTGCTAAAATTTTCACTGTTTATTAACAACTTTATAAGTCATACAATGCTAAAATACAAACCAGTAAGAGCGCAGTTAACACAGCAATCAAGGAATCTGAAATTAGGCTTGTACCCTTTTCTGACAGAATATTTTATAAGACGGTGAAAAATGTGGGACGTTTACGAAGCAGGTACTTAGGTCGGCAGGTCAGTTTGAGTCAATTCAACTACATTAACGAAACGAAGTGCAAAGTAAATCACTAAACACACACCGTTGTAACCTCAGTACCGAAATCCACACAAGATGCGACTGATTTAGCTGCATCACTCGGTCGCTACGGTTTCGTTTGTAATAACACGTTGCTCCACGCAAAGATGTGGTTTCCATTAGGTTAGGAGAGGCTGTATAATGCGTATTACCCTAGGCCAATTCCCCTACAATATGGTATTACAGTATAATCTAGGATCTAATAAATACGTAACCGAAATATAATTGTTCGCTGTATACATTAGCATAGTCTTAGCAGATCCATTCCAGACTCTCAAAGGAAACTGTGCAGTCTCAATAATATAATGAAACATTCATATATCCCTGAATCTAAAATACGTATAAACCCGAAACAAAATGTACAACATACCAGTACACCCAGGAGAGAACAGGGCCTACGGAATCTTACCAAAGTTTTGTTCAATTCCAAGCAAAATCTGTTGCAATGCATTAAAACACACCTCGCATGAACACTACACACTGACCATGCAAATATTTCGCGTGTGAAGTCGACAAGGAATCGTAAGGGAATCAAAGACATTGAAAATGACATAGGCCTAAGTGATCCGTAGAAGCTTAGCAAGAAACCGGTCAAGGTTTCAAGCACTTTCAACCACGACTGTCTTCATGAGCCGTGAACATGGTGTCACAGCGTGATCACGACCGAGATGAACTTCTGTGCTTCTAGGCTGGGTTTTTATAATTCAACAGGGATGGATTTTTGAAGGTCGATGGTCGTGAAACGTGGACACGGAAAAGTGCTTTCTACTCGCTTTAGTTTGGCTTTATCAAAGGCGGTTTGTTGAGACAACGAAATTAAAATGTCATGTCCTCCCTTACCTCTGCATCTGTCGATGTCTGTCAGTCAAAGAAACTCTCAAATGACGATGCATCATTCAGGTTTAAGCTCTTTATAAAGATACTCCCGTGAGATTTCGCCAGTGAATCGAACTTCTCACCAAACGTTTCTCTTCCTATATCTACTGCTTTCTTCAAAGTAGGAGACCACGAAACACCCTTCACGCACGCCTTTCGTTTCTAGTTTTCACTGTCGATTTGAAATGCGTGAAATCTTAACCCGTGTACAAAGGCTCATCAAGTTATATTCTATAAAATAAGCATTTCGCTGTTAAATTGCTCTCATATTAGTTCGATTCGATCCATTTGAATCTCTAGACTCGTGGATCACAGAATCGCACACAAATCAGACCACGGGACAAAGAAGAGTTCAGTAACCCAAAGAGTACACAGACCCCAGTTTCGCTTCAATATTCTTGAGCTGGTATCTTTAAATCATTTCAGTTTAAGCTTCCCACTGCAATATCCATGTCAGCTCTCAATCTGATTAGTTCCACTTGGAAATGGTCGTAGAATTTTGTCTTTCTCTCTTCTCCCAGCGATTTCTTCTTCCCTCGGCTTAACACGGATAAACTTAAGTGCAATGAAGTCAGGCAATGACGACGATGCTATATCCATCCCCTACCAATACTGCTATTTCAACCCCAATAAGCAGTCTTTCAAGGAAATGACCTCTTATCCCTCTCTTCTCTCTGCAACAGTGAATTAGCTGGACCAACGTGACAGTGTAAGGTGAAGGCACTTCGTAAAATACGTACATTTTGTGCCCATCCAAGATACAAAGAGTGACGCATTAAGAATTCAGTCACACATTACAGTCTTCAAGTTGAGTTAACTGAAAGGAATAAATGGTCATGTGAGCTTCATTACAAAGCACAAATATTTTTAAAAAAAATCCTCCTTTACTATTATGCGAAGACTATCGTACTGTCATCGGTGTTCATTTATTGTTTAATAACACCATTACCCGTTCTTCGGCCGGGCCTTTATTAACTGCGCCCAGACAACAGAAAACAGTTAATAGTTTCCTTACGACATGGTCTTTTAGTATGCATGCAACATATCAAGAAATTATGATAAGTTTATGGTCAAGATAGGCGTACTGGAATTTTTACGTGTAATGTTATGCATGACATCGCATATTTGTTCTGGTATACGCTGTTTCTTGCCAACAGCCTCAATACGGACCCTAGAAACAGTTCTATGGTACGACAGACTGTGTATCTTTTTTTGGTTGTTTGGAACACAATTCCACAATTCTGTATAAGTTGCGTTTCGCTCTTATACGAAAAAAGGAATGAGCGTACTTCCTGGCTCTCCGAAGCTCTGAAACACAATTTTGCTGTGAGCACAAGGCAGTCCAGTGAGAAGTTTTACGTTAATGTGGCTTGCTTTCACGGTTTGCTGGTGTTACTGCAGCGTTACTTCTTCCGCTTACTTGCATTTTGGCCCCTTCACATGTTCTTCAAGTGGTCCGTGCTTCTGGTACCGCGCGACAGCTGCGAGGCCTGTTCTGGCGTCGTACCTCATTCAAGTGCAAAAAAGGCATTTTCTGTACGACTCGTCTTCTGCTAGCCTATCCTTTTTCTTCAGTCTTTCATCTGATGCTGTCAAACCTACCTTTAATAACCGTTTAAATTCTGATATTTAAAAATAATATCTGCTTGCCGAATCGAAGCTATCTAAAATTATTTATGAAGTCGATACTAAAATCCTCGTTTTATGTATGAAACGCCCGTTAGAAAAAAAAGTCATCGAACGAAAATTACTCATTAATTTAAACGTAATAATCCGAAATAAAATCATCTACAAAAATAATGTCTACGATATAAACCAATGTTTACGCACGAGTATTCATTTACTGCTGGTTATCTTAAAACGGTTATGAACATTTGGGTTCCATAAAAGCAATTAGGTACATGAGCGACTATTAGCTTCCCAAGAATGTCTCTACTCCTTGGACTTACTATGCGTTCATTTATTTATATTTATGATAACATTTTTTGGTGTATAACAAAGACCCAACAGCATATGCATTCGAAACAATTTATTTTATTTATTTTTACACTTTAAATTTAAAACTAATTTACCGAATTTTAATTGCTCTGAAATTAATATTTACAGTATCTAGTCTGTCGTCCCAGTAAGTCTTTTGTCGTAAAACATGTGATCTGCAAGTCATAAATCGTCTGAAGGCAGGGTAAATAAATGTAAATGATGAATCGTAAAGAATACAGAAGAAAGCAATCATGGTCAGACACGTAACGTACCAGTTCAACACTTGCCTGGGTGGAATTAAGAAGAACGAAATACGAGGCGCGTCCACAAAGTAAGTTTCCCACTCGTCCCACAGCTAGCAAACCTTATATTGCGCGAAGCGACTGTGCGTACGTGATAGAGCAATGACGTAGCATGGCGCATGCACTAACGGCACTTCCCGCGTTCTTACAGTAGCATCGTTGCAGCTGTTGAAGATGGAGGTTCTTATTCCAGCTCCCGCCGACTATGAAGTGCGGTCAGTGATAACGCTAGGCCGCACACGGCTCGACGGACAGCAAGTCTCCTGCAGGAGTTCAGCTGGGAGGTGTTTGATCATTCACCCTACAGCCCGGACCTCGCTCCCAGTGATTTCCATCTTTTCCTACACCTCAAGAAATTCCTGTCTGGTCAGCGTCAGCGTTTTGAGAATGACAGAGAGGCGGAGATGGTCGTCACACAGTGGTTCCAATCCCAGGCGGCAGACTTCTACGACACAGGTATTCAAAAGTTGGTCCCACGGTATGACAAATGTCTCAATTCCGGTGGCGAAAATGTTGGAAAATAGCTGGACACTTGCTGTATCTGTTGGAATAAATATTTCCGTGAAATTGTGTTTTGTTTCTGTAAACGGCCCCAGGGAAACTTACTTTGTGGACGAGCCTCGTACTACGGTAAAGAAACCTGGCTTCTGGCCTGGAACTTTCGGAACACGAAGCAGAACACAGAGACGTTTTGTGCACTAGACCATGAAGCTGTGCACACAGAGGCTACGTGATGAGTCGGGACAGTTCAGTGACTAAGCTGTAAGCTGGACGATGGGGGCTCCCGACAGAGACAGGGAGTTTCCTCTTCGGATCCACGTCAAAACTGCTTCTGAGGTTCACCCGGGCTCCCATACAACAGATACCAGGGGATTTGGGGATTTTAATTCTTCCCTGCGGCCGGACAGTGAAGCTAACCGCGCACCTTAATCCGGTGCTGAAGTTTAAAATGTACCACATAGTCCTGCGTATCCAAGGCATTTGATAACACTTGTGATAATGCGGCATGAATACACCAACTCCGTTTTTACTTCTATACCAGTCTCAGAATTTTAAGATTTAGTACATTAAATCATCATCAGCATACACCGGTAATGGATAGGTATAATACATAAGTGCATATTACGTTTATGCTCCATCACTTTCTGGGGATTTACAATTGTCACCCTTGAAGGTAACGAAGATCATCATCACTCGCACAGCCCTCGCAACCGTTCGCCGGATTCTAAAGGGCGTCAACGTCCCTTGCTACGAATTCAAGACAGCAAAAACTCGTTGAATTACAAGCTCAAGCATTTACTGACAAAGAACATCTATGGTGAGCATGAAGATTTCTGTCTTCTGGGTTGTTGCGCTGTGTAGTCTGGTCGATGTTAACCAACGTTGAATCGCCCTGATGATGGAGGCAGTATGACCTCTGAAACGTTGGTTAACATTGATCAGATTGCACAGCGCAACAACCCAGAAGACAGAAATCTTCATGACAGGAATTAACGATGAATCGCCCTGATGACGGAGGCAGTATGACCTCTGAAACGTTGGTTAACATCTGCCAGACTGCACAGCGCAACAACCCAGAAGACAGAAATCTTCATACTCTGATGACGGAGGCAGTATGACCTCTGAAACGTTGGTAAACATCTACCATACTGCATGGCGTAACAACTCAGAAGACAGAAATCTTCATACTCACCGCTGTGAAAACCTCAAATCTTACATCTGTGGTGTCTGCCAACTATAGGCAATGCTGAACGTGACCTCGCGATTCAGCGTCTTTCCTCTTCCTTTCCAGAGACGCTGAAGGAACAATGTGAACGCGGCAAGAGCAACGGCATAGGTGTCTCCGTAGTACTGAGTCATGCTACGCCTTCTTCCCAAGTGTTTAATTACGAAAACTCTTAAGAATCAAAGGCTCCCCCAAGGCAAGCTGCTAGCTCTCTTGTTCAAGTCAGAGTTTTTGTCTCTGTTCCCGTTCTTTGAACTTGCCATGGCACCAGTCACTCACAAATCACATCTAGGAAGCTTTACAAAAATGATGCGTTCACACTAAAATATTCGAAACGACGAACACGTACCCTTGGATTTAAGGTTCTAATTTAATATCTGTGGCCGGCTTTTGTGGACACGGTACTGAAATTTCAGGATCCATAAAAGTCAGGGAATTTCTTGACCAAATGATCGATTATTTCTCACGAACTCTGTTCTGCAATTTGCTGATACGCTGACGTGCCATTTTCGTGACAAAGTCAACAGACCTTTTAAGATTTCGATATGTGACTAACATACCCAAAGTATTTCAACTTTTCTATATGGTATTTGAACTTCATATCCCTTAGTTTTCAGAATTGGTTATGGTTACAATAAGAAATAACCACTCATAAAAATGTAAATATCAGGGGCAATGACCCGAATCAATAAAGACAGCAAACAGCTAAGGATGGACTACAAAATATAATTTCAACTTTGATAGTCCAGCCATTCATTCGAAGATTCAGAGCATCAGTGAAAAGGTCGGTGTGGGTGGAACCACCGTCATCCCTAGATGTTCCTGGCGAAGATGCTCAAGGCCTTTCCACGTACAGCCTGCTGTTGGTAAACTTCCAACAGTTCTATGGGCTGATTTATGAAACAAGATTATGTCATGAAGACAGCCTTAATTATCTCATGTAGGAAATAGTACCAAGACTCTGAATAGTATTTAACGAGTCGTTAATTATCATTTACAATTCATGATAATAACTGTGCAATCGATTGTGAGCTACGGGAGTATGACAAGCCAAACGAACTAGTTCGACCATCCAATCTACTAACTATGGGTTACCTAATGCTACATTATATACTCAAATACACGAGACGCTAAATAACAATTTAATTACAGATTTACTCGGTGGTTAAAAGACTCATCTGCGGGTCTCAGGCTGAGCCAAATCTTAGGCGGGTTTAAGTCTTAGTTCACTCAAACAGTGTGCTCGAGTTCAAATTTGTTCGTGATGTAAGGATACGCTGTTTAGCACTGTCGTGTGTAGGTACAGGCAATGAGACGGACCAATACTCCATATAACAAAAACTACGAAGACAGCTGAAGCGCTATTAAAATACTAATGCAACGAAAATAGTTTACTCTTTATAAACATTACTCTGGTATTGGAAATATTAGAAATGTGTACATAATTTTTGTTTAAAACCTGGGCGGAATATCAAAGCGTAAAAGACACGGTAAAGTTGAAATGGATCATGAATAAACTGGGTGTGAGGTTGTGGAAAGGTTTAATCTGGCTCAGGCTGGGGTCTTCTGAATATGGTAAAGAACCACTGGGTTCAATAAAAGGCGGGACTGAGCGAGTATTATCTTCTGTTAGGACTCTGTTCCATGGAGATAAATTTTAATAGTTTCTCGTATTGAGAACACATATTGGCTACTAGGCGGGCAACAATAAACAGACTTCAGTATCTTCATATATGTCATATATGTCATTTTTTCTCAGTGCAAACCTGTACATGAACTTCTTCTTACGACTTGAAATAAAGACGTTAGCGTTGAGGTTCTGAGGAACACAAATTCGGGCGGGTCGAACTGACTGGTATATAATAAGTTACCTGTCTTCACTAATACAGATTTTAAAACGTGCCTTTAGGAGACGTATTTTGATAAATATCGACATCTCTGTTCTTACACGTACGTTTCAGCCGATGCAATTAATTAACTTACAGGCGTGCCATTTCAGAGCCTCAGACGTCAAGCCGGCTTTAATTATACAGAGACCATGGGCGTTATTTCGCCAGAGTGGAACGAGGCTTGGTTACCTTACCATGCCCGACAGGTCTCTAGAATAAGTGTCCACAAGCGCCACTCTAATTGCTACGGCGTCTGGTACAAATCCGAACATCCTTCAAGTTCAACGCCATTTGTAGGCCGACCCCGCGGAATGATCTTCGGCGAAGATCGCATTTTTTTAAAACTTCAGTGGTATATTAATACTAAAGAGGAAAGGCATACTCCAATGAAGAAATGTATCATCAAACGTATTATTTGTGGCTTTTCATACTCATATTACTTGGATATATTGCTGTATCGTTAGGAAGACAGAAAATTCATGGCCTGATTTAAGGTACTATCCCGGAATCTGCCTGGGATGAATTACAAAACTCATGAATATCCTGGCAGGATAGTCGGTCTCTGGGGTAGAGACTTTAAACCTAGACCTCCCGAATGTGAAGGAATGCTAACCACACGTCCATGGTGTTCGGTGTCCATCAGTATTACAAGCCTGAAACATTTCTCAGTTTCACTTTAAAATGTGGAAATAGCGTTGTTCGAATCCCATATCCGGACCTTCATTTGTATACGAATACTAACATAGACGCAGACAGAGCAGGGGCTAACGACCTACTGATCGCTCGCACACGAGTCGTGGCCAAACGCCCGCTGGCCCAGACTGAACAGAGGGCGACCACCTCCGCCGTCTAACATTGCGTAAGAAATTGTGACTCATCAGCACTATTCCTGTACACTGCTTGGACACCACACACAAACGTCACAACACTTCGCGCTCGGCCGAAAACTTCGACGCGAACACAAGCAGGCTTCACTGGATCTGTGTTTATCTAACTAACTGGATCTAGTCTTCGCCAAGCATTATCAGTATGACGTATTTACGGGTATGGAGATGTGGGGGACATTCTGGTAGAATCGTGGACGACCTGAAGAGAACAGACCACCTGGGCACTGTAGGCGTGAATGAGAGGATAATATTAAAACAGATTCACTGCGCTCAATATGAAGTCCAGAGGTAGGCTGTTTTAAAAACGACTATCAACTGTGGGGTTCCATAAATTAGTTGAACAGCTGAGCGATCATCTGCTTCTCAGAAAAGATTCTACTCGGTGTGACTGGCTGCAGACAAAGAGTCAAATTCGATCTATTCAAGACAACGAAGCGTGATAAATTCTTGTTTATGCAACGTCTCGACCTGCTCCGCTATCCGCTGGGCACCTGGGGTTGAAGTAACTGGAGCGTGAAGCTCCGTCTAGCGGCGAGCTTAAGACAATGGACGCAGGAAGCACCTAAGAAAAGTCGCTGAACTTCTTTCTACCAGACAAACGGTGCAGAACCCCAGAATTCAGCAATCTTCAGGACTAGGTCTGCTAAAGGGAACGCACAAGGCCTCAAATCAACAACGAGAACAGGGTTGGCAAAGAAGAGGACTACCTAACCACAAGCCTTGGACATGTGTGAGGACAACAGCAACGTAGCGGCGAACAGAAAACCTCAAAATCCTTTCCAGGAATAGAGTTCCTGACCTGTATTCCGTCCTTTTATTGACTGAGATATGGCAGCTTATTTTGAACAAAAGGCAATAAATCGGGTATAGCTGCCCTCCTACCAATCTCTCTCTAAAAAAAAAACAAGCAACTGATCAATGAACAATTGTAACGTTGTAGAATAACAATCCAGGGCAAATCCCAGTACCTGCTCACAGAATGCACACAACCAAGTCCTAATCCCTAAGCTCATAGAAAGATAAAAAAATGTTCTACAATTGGAATACAAGTAGATTTTCTTTTGCTTAGTTACTTACATACACTCATCCATTACCAGAATAGTCACATACCTAAAAAAGTTTATATTTTATGGGACATAAGTCAAACCTGAAATTCGTGATGGAACTCGAAAATAAACCAAGTTGCAGAGGAAGTTCCTGAGGCAAGGGGTGTGAGCAATGCAAGAAGGACAAATAGCATAGCATAAGATATTATCTTTCGTATCACGCGTATTGGACCAAAACAAAGAAATACGCTGTACAAATGAGAAGAGGCAGTTCGCACTAAGCGCCCTCCAAAAGTAGCGGAAAAGCTAGAGTGAAACAGGATTGGTTCGCCCTTTAAAAATGACGGACAAATTACAACACAAACTGAAATCGTCACGTTTTAAATTTCAGGGTCAAAACGACACAGGTAAAACTGAAGTTGTTCCTAGTGCTTAGCATGGTGTACGGAAGGTACAGCTTCTTGCATTATTAACTTTGATGGAGATAACTGGTCAGCTTCACGCCCTGGTCGCCTTAGCCCCCAAGAAAAAGAATTTACATATCGATTGCACAGGCGGCTGGGTGGAAAAGAGGAAAGTCCAACCCTTGCTGGGACTAACCCCGCCATTAAACTGATTAAGTTATAATCAATCATAAAATTCTTGCAGCTATCTAGTTTAGAATCTTTTACCTTCGTACTCTACCTAAAATCCCAAAGATCAAAATATATAAAATGTATCTTTTCCCCCTATGGTTCATACCGATGTTGGTCTTGGTCCCTCATTCTAATGGAGGAACATATATGGAGGATATCTGAATCCTCAAATACCCTTTCCAATTCATTATGGATTATCTATCAAGTCATTCAATGATATACTGTCTAAGGTACTGACTGTGTCGTAAAATAAACCACAAATAAATAGCATAAGTGGTTCTCGCATCGGTGAGTCCGAAAATCGCTGTCTTCCGAATTGTAGCGTCGTGTAGTCTGGAAGAAGTTTGCCAGCGTTTCAGAGGTAGTTGCTGCCTCCATCATCAGGATAATGAGTGAAGTTCGTGAGGAATATTCGAAAATAAAATATATTCCTCACATTAACATCAAACACTAAAGGAATTCCTTTCCAAGAACTGTTATTTAAATATGACCGACAAACAAATAAAGATCGCTTCCTTCCATATCCTTTATGTTTTGAATTACCTTCCTGATCGGTCCATACAGAATACTGATCCAGATTAGTTTGTGGAAATGAGTCAGATATGTGAGCTGTGGTTAGTAGCACGGAGATTTTTTTTAGTTCTGTCCCACCTGCTGGGTGCATGTGACTGACGTCTCGCCATGTTTCACATTCACATTCACATTATTCATATTTTATCTGGCTGGCCTCATGAATCACTCTGCCAACTACTAACGAAACCTCTTTCATTGACTTTATTTGCCGAGGATCAATAGAGGAATGTAGGCCTATGTTATAAAACCACGAACCGTATTAATTATCTACGTGTATCAGATGGAGAAAAGAGAATCCGATATGGCAATACAACTGGATTCCTAATAAAATCTCGTATTATTTCCGTAGGCTACTATAATTATAGCTAACTCCAGTACAGGGCATCTTAAGAAGCTAAAACAGGAGTTCGGGTTAGTCATCTTTTATGGAACTATGAAGTTTCTTACCGTGTTCATACGAAACAGTCATAGATCTATCACTAGTAAGAGAGATCCAGCTGACATCTTCACACCCTACTTCTCGAAGACCATTTAATAGTATCCTTCATTTCCATCAAATCAACCATTATCAGCACCCGGCCCAAACACGATTATTGTAACAACAGCAATATTCAATTCATTCAATTCAATTCAATTCATTTATTAAAGTGCTTGACAACAGTCTAAACGGCAATAACAGCCAAGCACTAACAAAATACAAACCTTACAATACAAATACAAACAAAAAAGCTAAATATATAAATATACAAAATTAATTTATTACAAAATAATTAATAAATAAAAAGTAAACACTAATAAAATACAAGGAACAAAATAAAAACAAAATATAATAATATTAATAATGTATTGTTGGCGCTGGGCGACCGGGGTTCGATCCCCGACGGGGGCAGAGGATTTTTCCTCTAGCCTCTGCGTCCAGACCGGCTCTGGGGTCCACCCAGCCTCCTATCCAATTGGTATCCGGGTCCTTTTCCGGGGGTAAAGCCGGCCGGGGCATGATGCTGACCACTCACCCCATCTAGTGCCGAGGTCAAGAATGAGTAGGAGCTATACCTCCACTCCCCCCAAGCGCCTACATGGCGTATAGTGGGACAGCTTTTTTTACTGTTGGCTCTGTGTATAACTAAGCATCACCCCATGAAGAGCCAATACCTATTTTTAAATCATCAACTAAACTAGCGTGACAGCTTGTGGGCGTCTGAGATACGAAAAAAGGTAAAGCAGCTTAATACAGAGCCAACATTTTGTACGGAAAATTTTGTTTAATTTTTTATAATCTGACGACTGCTGTATGACACAAATTTATGAACCTAGCGAGATTTACAAACATAGCGATGGTTTGTAACGCTTAAGTTATATCTGACAAATTTTAAGGAAGACAGATTCTGTACTAGTGAAGCTATAGACAGAAATGGATTATTAAATTGCGTCCTTAGGCCTATTAATTAACTGTTCTTGTTATCCTTGCCATGTACAGTGAAACATTTAAAGGAAACCACATGTCGGAAGTCCCTCTCAGAACTTCTTGCTCTACTCCTGGTCGCTTGTAAGGAGCCTTCTAATTTATTAGCTCTTGGAACGTGCTGACTTGGAGAGATTCAAATGATACTTCTGTCCTCTAGCTCATCCTAACAAAATACAGAACAGTATCCTTCCATTACCGCACTTAACATGGCCGACAAATCCGCTATTATGCAAGCCTTAGTTGGTCCAAGTTCAGCTTCATCTACAGCTGGTTTGACTTCTTCAGCATTCAGGAATGAAGCTGCTCTACAATAGCAAGAGTGGTCTATTGCAACGAAGAACTTCTCCTTACTGAGGAAATATTGTTCCACTTACAATACAGAATATTATTCCACCATTTAATATTGCGGTAACTTCGGAAGTGACGGCGTTCAATTTGGCACAAAATAAGTTATAAAGAATGAAGGCACTGTTTACGTCTCTCTGGTGGTTGTAATTAATGAACTTTAACCTTCGAATGTTAGGAACTAGACAATTCGTTCATACACACCAGTCATTTATTTCCTTATACGTAGGAAAGTTGGTGTTTGATAATATGAATGCAGGGCATGTGGCCTACATCATGCAGCCTCCATTAGGCTACATGGGTTAACGAAAAGTTTCATAACTGCTGGTGTGAGACATGAAATATGGTCGAATGTAACAAGCACTTCCTCCAAATTTTATAAACCTAACACGTTAAATAATTCGAATACAGTTCCACAAAATGTTTTAATGCATCGATGACGTCACAATATTAAAAAAAGAGATAATTTTGCACGTATGACATCGGACGCTTAGAAACGTTCAATACAAACTTCACACCTGTGATTCGCATTAAAATAGAGCAAATACCATACAAATGCCTCTTAAGCCACTCTGCGTGTGAACAATTTCCCATACGTAAGGAACAGAACACACGAAGAGACCCTCAGTACGGGATGGGTGCATGGCCACTGCTCAAAGCGGATTACAGTCGACCGAGCTTACACGTCGCCCTGTTCGACGGAAACTCGCCAGCCAAAGTCAAGCTACAAAGAGGATGTGTACAGGCAGTCAAGAAAGGAACCTCCCACAGCTGGGACCGAAGTCCCTCGCAAAATCAGGAATGAAGTGTGAAACGCGAACAAGGAGAGGGCGTCATCTTTGCGGTATCGACAAGAAAGAACATGACAGCCAGAAAGTCAGTGCTGGAGTGAGGGCACTGGGGTCCATAATGCACAGAAATAACTTGCAAAGTAACCAGCCAAGCGAGTTTGAGGCTCCAACAGTGGGAAAACTCTAGAGCAGTTTTCACTTGACAAACAAATACACAGCGCCTCCGAAAACCACATCCTACAGATCAGAACGAAGGACAGCAACATTAACATAAAATTATTACTTCGTAAAGGCGAGCGATTTTGATTCTAGTGTTTAATTATCCTCTGCAGATTTTCAAAAACATCGATATGCATTTTCCTATATAGCCATAGATTAAAGATTGACACCCACAGAGCATAAAACAGAATGCTGGCTGGGAAATCACGAAAGAATTGGCAAATATTAAGGAGGATGTCAGAGAATAGGATATGGGGGTGCTGTATTCCACCACCGCAATATTATTTCATCAACAGCACAAATTATGATAATCCTCGTTATGCAATTGCATCTGTGCTCTCGTTCACGCTTTCCGCATAGGTCCAAATATCGCGCCTGTATCCCGTTCTCAAACACCTGCAACCCATGAGGTCCCCTTCGAGAGTACTTTGCCCAGCTGCCATGCGGGTGGCCGTGGTGACGGAGAATTCACAGGAACAGACATTAACGTGGTCCCGGGGGGGGGGGGGCACAAATAGAAAAGAACAGAAATGAAAAAATTGTAAAAAAAAGGAGGTACTCTACTTGAACCTGGAAATGCACAGTTCCTGCGCTTAATTAAGCAACACACCAAAAACTAGGTCCATAGTGGTGTGGAGACAAAGACCCACAACCTTCACCTGAACAGCAGATGGCGGTATCAACTTCACAGCCAGGTCGCTTTGACCCCACGGAAAGTGCCCGGTACAAAGCGGAGAGGAGGCTGGGTGGAGTACGCAGCCTGTCTGGAACCGGAATCCCCAATCGGACATCCCGTAAGTCTAACGACCGTACAAGACAGAATGACGCGAAATACCATGGCTTTCGAAACGTCTGAAACTAGTTTCACCAGTATTACATTCGACAATGTCCATTGTCTGAAGCACACCTATCGCGCATCGGGAGTTGCATGTACCTCCTTCTTCAGATGATGGGTTGTCATCATGCTGGCCCGCACTTTGTTTTATTATAACATCATGCAGTATTCAAAAGGTCCTGGGTTCGATTCCTACCGTCGCATCTTTCTCTTAATATTGATGGTGACGTTTGAGATCGAATCAATGTCCTTCTGAATAATTTAACAAAGTAGTACCATGATTCCACCAGAGAACCGAAGCGGACCAGACATGACTGCTATCAGCAAGTATCGGTACGATGATAACCAATCATCTGAAGACCAAAACAGAGGCAATTCCCGAAACGTCGTTCGGACAGAGGGAAAAATACTACATACTATCAGTGTAAGCTGATCGGTCCTTGCCGAAAGATGAAACGATTCCTATGTTATACAACGAAGTTGTTTCAACTGGAGACAGTCAGAAGATATGAAAAGAAGGTAATGAACGACAAGGAGGTATTATACCAAAATGAATTATTCGTAATCTATTTTCAAGTACTGTCTTGTCAACCTCCTAAATAAAATCAGAAAAATCACCAAAACCATGAGAAAAACAACTGATCTGGTCGATTTCGCAAGGAGTACCTTCCGAAAGCGAGTACAGTGCATTACCGCTAGATGAACTTGTTCGAAACCACAGAATAACAGAAAAGATGAATACAAGTATCAGATGGGCTTAAATTCAGCAATGACTGAACTGTTGTCCATGGCAGGGACGCTGAGTACAGCGACACTTTGCAAGCTTCTGGCTGAAGGAGGATCCAAAGAGACAGAAGGGACAAAATAGATAGTGGAGGGAGCAGAGGGGCGTCGTGAATAATTCATACGCTGCCTCAGAGCTCGGAAACCCGTGGCTTTCCTTCGCTACGGCGTGTCAGGTCTTCTCAGCACTGCGTTGCTTCTCGCACGAATCGTGTGCCTCTTTCCATAAAGACGAGAGAGGAAAGACATTCTTCGGTGACGACGTCCATCACCATCAACGTCGTGTCCCTGGTCATCATTCCGACCGCCAAGTGGGCCTTTCGACACGTGTTCTACACAACGCACAGGCTGACTCGCAAACATCGCAAGTTCGCTATAGCACAGTTCCTTTCCCTTAGCACGAAACGACAGCGTCCGTGAGAATCGTCTCGGGACTTGACGAATTAAAACAAAAAATTATAACCAATCGATCGGCAAAGACGACAAGACATTTTCCGGAGTTCTGTCCTTTCTAAAATCTCTTCATAGTGTCAAAAAAAAAAGGATGCCAAGTTTGGTTCAAAGCGGCGTATCCATTCTCGCGCTACGGGCGAACATACGTACATAAACACACAATATTTGTTTTATATATGAGACAATGAACTGGGATGGATATGAAAGGAAACGGTAGTTGATTGTCTTAGGCGGGCCTTCTTGACTTTTGGAACCATAGAAAGACAAAAAAAAATGCAGAATAACTAACCCCGGGACTGATGATTAAAAGCGGAATCTCCAGGAATCGAACCAAGGAGACTACAGACCCAGCCGCGAATATCTTCTCTCTCGTCCTATCGAGACATTTAAGCAGGCTATGTAATTACAGACCTACAGCAGTAATCTACATAAAAAATTAAATCTTGTAGCTTCATAATCTGTTATACATTGCGTAAACACATAGATTGATCTTATTATTATTTCTTACTGATGATAAATATTTCAACTGTTGGCAGGAACACCTCGACAAAAGAGGGTACTTGGTAGACTTAATAGCAGATGGTAGAACAATATTAAAATCGATTTTAAGAAATAAGTTGTGACGGTGCGGACTGCATTAAGATAAGAAATGCCGTCGGCCATCTGCATATAAAATAGTTGAGACGACCACAAAAAGCAAGAAAAATAATTTGTAATCTATTCCCCGTTCCATCGCACACAATTCTTCTCGAGAAAGTGATCACGAACGAAAGAACAGTATCCATTGGAAATTGTTCACGAGGGATTTACAGACATCCGCACTTGAAGAGTAATCTACGAAGCGGACAGACTGGAAAGAGAAGGGTTGAAAAGTTAAGCCTGCCTGTCGCAAGTTAAACAGAGTGGATAATTGAAAGAGGTGGGCTGGAAGATATTCCGCCATTCACTTTTCAGAACAATCCCTGCACAGGAAGCGAACTGAATTAAGTTCTTATTTTGATTCTGATTTCCCCTTCAGGTTAAAAAAAACTGATGAGAAAAGAAGTCGAAATAATCTTAATCAGTAGCTGAAGAACGAAAGTTTCTGTTTCAAAGTAATACGAAGTTTCTGTGTGCTGGACCTTACAGTGTAACGTCATTTAAAATTTAATTACAGTGCAGACGAACAAATTAGAAGGAAGAAAATAACTGAAGAAAATAATAGAAGAAATAATCGGTATTCTTGAGAACTTTTATTACGAACTTGTACATTGAGCAAACGAACGCGCTAACTTGCGCACAATGGCCGACAGATGTGAATTTGACATATCGGCTTATTACATAAACTGTTCCACTGGCTAAGAGTTTTGTGTAACGCGTTACCAACTGCAACTCTGAATCATAACAACAGAGTAAGAAACGATAAGCAAAGTACTAAACTAGGCACGGGAGGTTTCCATGTCCTCATACTCGTAGCTAGATACAAGATTAAAGTGTTTCTGGTCATTAATTTGTCATCAACTGTAAGTACCTAAGTAATTACCTCTATCACGGAAGTCCTCCTCGATAAGCTGAAACTCTCTCCGCTTATCAAGCAACTCCTCGCCAGTTGCGGAACCCGAAGGATCACTACCGTGGTCTAAAGAACCCGCCCAGCAATATCCTGAACCAGACGAATCCAAGTGCGCTCTTAGGTTCTCACTGCGGTGAATATGGGGGTGTTGGTTTTCTCTCTTCGACCCTGAAGACTGGCAAATCCGAAAAGCGGGTATCCAACTACGAGTCCACACATCGTCAAACGACAGAAGACCATCATCGGCAGATGACTCCAGTTCACAGCCTTACATCATATTCCTTTAAGAACCGCTTTAATATTCTTCTCCCACCTATGTTTAAGCCTTTTCAACTTCTGAGACGAAAACTGTGTATGCATTTGTCATCTTCGTAATGTGTACTACATGCCTCATGCATCACATGTTAATTACTTTCGTAACCGTAATAAAAGTAGCGAAGTGTACAAAATTATGAAGCTCTTCATTATGTGAATTTACTGTATCATAATTACCCAAAGTTTTATACAAACCTACAACTACAGGATCTAAAAAAAGCTTTCGATTGAACTGCCATCTACTGGACGAGGGTTGTAAAGAATTATTTAGTACTTTGCTACACGCATTGCCTCAAATGCAAACACAGATTTCGAAACAAAACATTACCATTGTCACGACATGTTAAAATGTTGACTATTATACAATAAAAGATTCCACATTTTGATTTATTCTTTTCCACAGCACTGTACAACATAGAAAAGAAGTACAGACATGCTAAAAATGCACACACAAAAATTTCTTTACTTGATAATTATTTATGAGCTACGTCAGATGAAATTAAATGGTGTTACATAGTTACCATTATTAAAATTAAGTATGTGGGGTAAAACTAATTAGTAGGCCTGTCGATAATTTATATAGCCTATATGAACAGATACCGCCACGGTGGTCTAGCGGTTAGAACGCTGGCCTTGTAATCCTGGGGTCTCGGGTTCGATTCCCGGCGGTGCCCGAATTTATAACTTGTGTTGGGCAAAGCCGTGGTCTAGGCAACACGGAGTTTTCCTCCGTGGCATCCCAACAATTACTCCATTCACACACAGAAGAAGGCAATGGCAAACCACTTCTGGATCATCTGCCAAGAACGTATATAAACAGGTCCCAGTCCGAGAAGAGAAAAGGATGGAAGGATCCTGTTCATATGGACCTGCCGTCACACAGAACACTAAATAATAATAAGATGAGGTGGTCTAGCGGTTAGAACGCTGGCCTTGTAATCCTGGGGGTCTCGGGTTCGATTCCCGGCGGTGCCCGAATTTATAACTTGTGTTGGGCAAGGCCGTGGTCTAGGCAACACGGAGTTTTCCTCCGTGGCATCCCAACAATTACTCCATTCACACACAGAAGAAGGCAATGGCAAACCACTTCTGGATCATCTGCCAAGAACGTATATGAACAGGTCCCAGTCCGAGAAAAGGATGGAAGGATCCTGTTCATATGGACCTGTCGTCAGACAGAACACTAAATAAATAAATAATACATGAACAGATCGATTATTTAGAGGCGACCAAGGTGGAGGCCGATGACAAAAATTACTTTCTTTGCCTTTCCTTTGTTAATTCAAATTATTGTAGCATTTCATGAGTTCAGGCATGCCTACGTCACCATGGATACTACAAGCAAAGAAGAGTGACTTACTAAATAAAACTCTACGTGGAAATTTATAACTTCCGTCTTAACAAAAAATTTTGGTCGTCCTTTAAACTGGGTTACAAACGTTTTGTGGCGCTCCTCTATTTGAAATAGGATGCAGCCCTCAGCAAATAAATCGAAATGAACGTACCATGAAACTGTGGGGTATGTTTCGTATGTAATTATCCTAAAACCAATTTTGATACTTTTTCAGACAGACTACAAATAATTTTGTGATTGTAAACAAAATTGAAATAGTTAATATAAATAATTATATAACCCAAAAATATGTGCATATGTAAGTACTGAAAACCATTTTGGTCACGAGTTTAATAATATTGATGAACCCCCCCCCACAGCTTATAAGTACGGTTTTTTCATGCAATCAACTGTACTGAAACAATGATGCTGCTTGTTTCTAACAAACTTGTATTTACCGCTTGTAAGGACGTGTTATGTGTAAATTAATATTCTACAGGCTATGCGTCTTTAACACATTTCATAAGGATATTGGCAGAAAATTCGACTTCATTACGAAGTTAGTTTTCTGTTCACCTAAACCTAATTGCCTTGGATAATTTCTAACGATGACAAAAAAGGATGAAAACGGTCCTGGCCTATTTCAATATATTATTTCAGAATTTGCCTGCGGGGACTAAAAATTTAAATCAGGACAGCAGAATTCCAAGCCTACGTCTAAAACCGATAACTCACGAATACAAAGCACGATTGCTGGCCATCAAACCGGGACACCGGTTTCTGGCAAGAAGTTCTAATATTATTAATGAAGGCAGTCGTCGTCACAGTACATACATGCACACCTTTGCTTAAAAAATAAAGTATGCGAATGACCGACTACACAGATGTTGCTGAAAATGGAAACAGATATCCCTTCGCATACAAAGCTGAATCAGCCATTACGTCATAACACACATGAAGAAAATAGTAAGTACTACCACTCAAGAGAACAAAGGTGGGAAATTAAACCTTATAAGGATTAATTCTTTACAGTAGACATGGAGAACGTGTCTTCAGCTGGGTTCGTTCTTCAAAGCAAATCATACAAAGATAAATCCACATATCCTATAACGAAGAGTCGAGATTTGCGGCCACAAAAATGGCGCTTAACATCGGTTATCTTACCAATATTACAACGCCGTGTCTGCAACAGAAAATATTTGCTCTCTAATCGATATAAACATCGACCTTTGAAGGTCCTGAAACTCAATATTTTATTACAAATAATAAAAAATACAAAATCAAATTAAATATGACCATATTAAAGAGTACTAACATAAAAGGACACTAAAAACTTTAACATTTCTGTCGATGTTCTTGTGGGCTATGGGGTCGCGCTACCTCGATGCATGTGTAATTTACCAACGAATCTGGGAAACACACTTTCTCCATCTTCAGCGACGAAGTTCTTATTCTTAAACTGTCATGGACAAGTTGTCTTCCGATTCAGAATTATGAATTAAACAGCTTATTGGGTATATGGTAGGACTCCCTAGGAGGAGGATCGGCATACTGCAACGCCACTACCTACACGAGACAACACAAACACAAAATAAATACATACATACCCAGAATAGGGTTGGAACACAAGTTCGTACTCCTTCAGATTGCCCTTTCACTGTTCTAAACTTACTTCATGTAATTTCCAGCATTCTTAAACTTTCCCTTTTAGCATACGGCCCAAAAAAAATGGCTGAACAGCAAGGAATTGGTCAAAGTAACACAACCGGTTCGTAAACATTCGCAGAAGGGTTCACGTACCATTGACTAGCTCGTGATCTAACAGAACAGCGTGCAGCCTGCACCAGGCAAGTTTAAGGAAGCATAATACGAATTAGCCACGCTGGCCTTGTAATCCTGGGGTCTCGGGTTCGAATTTATAACTTGTGTTGGGCAAGGCCGTGGTCTAGGCAACACGGAAATTTCCTCTGTGGCATCCCAACAATTACTCCATTCACACACAGAAGAAGGCAATGGCAAACCACTTCTGGATCATCTGCCAAGAACGCATATGAACAGGTCCCAGTCCGAGAAAAGGATGGAAGGATCCTGTTCATATGGACCTGTCGTCAGACAGAACACTAAATAATATTAAGATGAGGTGGTCTAGCGGTTAGAACGCTGGCCTTGTAATCCTGGGGTCTCGGGTTCGAATTTATAACTTGTGTTGGGCAAGGCCGTGGTCTAGGCAACACGGAGTTTTCCTCCGTGGCATCCCAACAATTACTCCATTCACACACAGAAGAAGGCAATGGCAAACCACTTCTGGATCATCTGCCAAGAACGCATATGAACAGGTCCCAGTCCGAGAAAAGGATGGAAGGATCCTGTTCATATGGACCTGTCTTCAGACAGAACACTAAATAATAATAAGATGAGGTGGTCTAGCGGTTAGAACGCTGGCCTTGTAATCCTGGGGTCTCGGGTTCGAATTTATAACTTGTGTTGGGCAAGGCCGTGGTCTAGGCAACACGGAGTTTTCCTCCGTGGCATCCCAACAATTACTCCATTCACACACAGAAGAAGGCAATGGCAAACCACTTCTGGATCATCTGCCAAGAACGCATATGAACAGGTCCCAGTCCGAGAAAAGGATGGAAGGATCCTGTTCATATGGACCTGTCGTCAGACAGAACACTAAATAATAATAAGATGAGGTGGTCTAGCGGTTAGAACGCTGGCCTTGTAATCCTGGGGTCTCGGGTTCGAATTTATAACTTGTGTTGGGCAAGGCCGTGGTCTAGGCAACACGGAGTTTTCCTCTGTGGCATCCCAACAATTACTCCATTCACACACAGAAGAAGGCAATGGCAAACCACTTCTGGATCATCTGCCAAGAACGTATATGAACAGGTCCCAGTCCGAGAAAAGGATGGAAGGATCCTGTTCATATGGACCTGTCGTCAGACAGAACACTAAATAATAATAAGATGAGGTGGTCTAGCGGTTAGAACGCTGGTCTTGTAATCCTGGGGTCTCGGGTTCGAATTTATAACTTGTGTTGGGCAAGGCCGTGGTCTAGGCAACACGGAGTTTTCCTCCGTGGCATCCCAACAATTACTCCATTCACACACAGAAGAAGGCAATGGCAAACCACTTCTGGATCATCTGCCAAGAACGCATATGAACAGGTCCCAGTCCGAGAAAAGGATGGAAGGATCCTGTTCATATGGACCTGTCGTCAGACAGAACACTAAATAATAATAAGATGAGGTTGTCTAGCGGTTAGAACGCTGGCCTTGTAATCCTGGGGTCTCGAGTTCGAATTTATAACTTGTGTTGGGCAAGGTCGTGGTCTAGGCAACACGGAGTTTTCCTCCGTGGCATCCCAACAATTACTCCATTCACACACAGAAGAAGGCAATGGCAAACCACTTCTGGATCATCTGCCAAGAACGCATATGAACAGGTCCCAGTCCGAGAAAAGGATGGAAGGATCCTGTTCATATGGACCTGTCGTCAGACAGAACACTAAATAATAATAAGATGAGGTGGTCTAGCGGTTAGAACGCTAGCCTTGTAATCCTGGGGTCTCGGGTTCGAATTTATAACTTGTGTTGGGCAAGGCCGTGGTCTAGGCAACACGGAGTTTTCCTCTGTGGCATCCCAACAATTACTCCATTCACACACAGAAGAAGGCAATGGCAAACCACTTCTGGATCATCTGCCAAGAACGCATATGAACAGGTCCCAGTCCGAGAAAAGGATGGAAGGATCCTGTTCATATGGACCTGTCGTCAGACAGAACACTAAATAATAATAAGATGAGGTGGTCTAGCGGTTAGAACGCTGGCCTTGTAATCCTGGGGTCTCGGGTTCGAATTTATAACTTGTGTTGGGCAAGGCCGTGGTCTAGGCAACACGGAGTTTTCCTCCGTGGCATCCCAACAATTACTCCATTCACACACAGAAGAAGGCAATGGCAAACCACTTCTGGATCATCTGCCAAGAACGTATATGAACAGGTCCCAGTCCGAGAAGAGAAAAGGATGGAAGGATCCTGTTCATATGGACCTGTCGTCAGACAGAACACTAAATAATAATAATTACGAATTAGCAACTCTAAGTAGCCACGGCATTGCAGAAAATGGATTAGTGAAAAATACACCCACACCCACTAAACAGGATGCAAAGGAATGGCTACCTTCAGCTTAATTATAACCTTTGGCACTTAAGTTATCTATTTAAGGTTAGGAAGATAGCTGTCTTCTATGCTATTGCGTCGTGTAGTATGGTAGAAGTTTACCGACGTTTCAGAGGTTCTTCTTGCCACCATCATCAGGGCGACGAGTAAATCCTACCTATTTAAGGTTGCCTAATGGAAGGTTGCCGAAGTGTAAACACAAGTTGGCGTATACTGATAGGATTTAACATTTATAGTCGTTCAAAATTAAACCTGGACACCTACAGATTACGTGTCACCTCAGCAGCGGGCTGTTGAGAACACCACAGCAAGGGGCCGTTAATTTCTTGACCAGCTGAGCGACTATCAGCGTCTCAGGGTGTTTGCTCCATTGAATTCGTTTGAATTCCGACTCAGACGCCTAACTTACGTATTATCGTTTCTTCCAGTGAGCTGGATAACTGTTGGTCTGCAACAGCTATTAGAAGCTTGTGCAACAGACTCTGAGGTGACTGAACTGAATTCAAGTCAAGTTTTCCCGAAACGCGTGTGGAATTGAACTGACGTCAGGATCGGCCGAGACCCTGAGAGAGGAATGAATTAAAAGTCAGGACAAGCTGGCCCTTGTGATAGAAATACAACGAAATCAAGATTGCCGGCCTTTTGTGCAACATCAAATTTTAAGTGACACGCCAAACCTCGTAGCAGGAATTAACAGAAGTCTCGACTCCGATGATCTACACATTAGAATCGAATTCAAGTCTGGATTAGCTGTCACTTATGTTTGGATTGAATTAAAGTTATTCATTTGCGTCTTCAGGCACGTAAGTAACAAAAGCTGCCTTTCATTCCAGCTGCAGGTATCTGCAACCAGGCAGCATTACACAATGACGTCATCACTACTCATTTATCCTACTTTTGCTGTACATACTTCACACAAGAAGGGCATAAAGATTAACTTCGTAACAGCATTCCGTTTTGGAGATAAATACTGGAGTATCCACAAACAAATCCGTATTGTTATGAACGCCAGGTGTCAGTTCATCTCCGTAAAAAAAGGCACTAGATCAGCTTTTGTGTTGTTCTATCTACGTCTTGTCTCCACATTGGAGATCGTAAAGAACGGTTCTCCACTTGGCGAGAATTACTTCACAAAACAAGAAGTTACACGATTTCAAAATCTCTTCTAATGAAATCTTGTCTGATGGAAACGAGGATTGAAACGAAATGGTAATTTCATGGCGATGAAATACTAAGGGTCGCAGAGTTTCCGCGATGGTGTGTGTTCATCTCCCAGACACCGACCATTCTACAAGAGTGACTGAAATGGAACAATGTCGTTCAGCTGTGAAGCGATGGCCTTATTCGAGTACACAACCAATTCTAATTTCGGCATAATTTACGGAAATCCAAAACTGAAATTGATTTACAAACAATATTTTATAGCGCACAATCTGAAGCTTTCATGGTGACTAACACTTATAAAATCTTCTCGGATTATCAGCCATGTCACTTGGTTGAAAATCACCAATGTTTCTGAAGCCATTTGTCCCTCGTAAGGTCTGATCTAAAGGTTTCACGGCAACGAACATAAGTAAAATATGTGATCACGTCGAAAACCTAATTATAGGAACACAGACGGTCCCCGAAACATCGGTGATTTTTAACCAAGTGAAATGGATGATATCCCGAGAAGATTTCATAAATATTTTATTGAATACTTATTATCTGTCTTCATACAAAAGTCATCTATTACAGACAATAATTTGTTACAGTTGTAGCTATTATGTTGTAAGTTTTAAAAAAAACATTTTTACACGGTCATGTTATTTTACGTTCTAAAAAATCATAAGATTACAGAAAGTTTCCTATTTTATCTATCGAAAATCTTTTAGCACATATGACTTAAAGATGTATGGTTGTTACTCCCACTCAAGGTATTCGCTTTTTTTTACTGGACTCACAGCAAGACACCAGATAAAGGGACAACAAGTTCACTGTATCTGTGATCATTTGATGATAACCTTGACTGCCACTTTCAAATCCTGAGAAGGTCGGGTAATGAGCTAATCACCACGTCGGTCTACAGCCTAGAACATTTGCGCAACGCTGGTCTCAGACTGTGAGCATTAGCACAAACCCAGGGGGAATCTAACAGCTTCCGGGGCAGATCGAGTAGAGGGCAGTACGAAAGATACAGAAAGCAAACAGATGCTGTGCTGTCTTCTATCTATGTATCTATGTCTATCACGAGAAGCGAGGAAAAATAACGTCCTTTATGAAGCCAATTAAGTCCACGAATAATTTGACATTGACATTTCTTTAACAGAGCGAAAATAGAGGGTAATTTAAGACTGTGTAATTCAAGTCGAAAGAACACGTGCTTTGATTTAAGCACCATCAAATCTGCTTACGGATATCGAAATCCCAAAGGACCTTGGAGTTTTATGGATGTCTTCTGGGTTCTAGCGCCGTGTAGTATGGTAGAAGTTTAGCAACGTTTCAGAGGTCCTTGCTGCCTCCGTCATCAGGGCGATGAGTAGAGGTACTTAGAAAATGCTGTTCAACACACGTCATAAGCAGCCCGAGTATTTATGACGCATATCACAAGCATGTTCAATAAATACACTTTCTAAGACGTATGCAATTTTATTTACCTTCTTTCCATTATGTTTCTCCATCAAAGTAAATATTCATTACACATTTTATCGACAGTCGGACTAAAATCTTACCCGTTTACGACAATGTAATTCCATAAATCGCAGTACAAATAGATATTCAAGCAGAAAATCATTCATCAATTTCTTGGTTGGATTTTATTTCCATGTCAGACACTTTCAGTTTATTATAAGTAATCTTACAATCATTTTCAACCAAAATCATGTTCGCACCTGCGAGATTGCATATTATTATTACCAAAATACCTTCGCATTCTGGTGTGATTGTTCCGGGAGCGGGGGGGGGGTTGCATTTAATAATACTACACACACCCCACGTGACACCTGGGATAGATGTGCTCCGAGGCACCTGGAAACTGCAATTCAACTTCAACTCATCTCGCAATGAACCACGACTGAACAAAACGCATGCAAGAAAATGTTGGAAACTCAACCGAGAAATAATTCAGGATGTCAGTTTCCTCATAGTTAAGACCCTTTCCTACAAAGACTACTGAACAACTAACTATAGAGATAGATTTATTTTGTCTACACGCACTGAAGAAACAGCTGGTTTTCCACCGAAACACAGAAGCAATTGAAACTGAGTTGCAGTTTCCAGTTGCCTTAATGCACACACGGCCCCAGACATTGATTTAACATCGCACTTCAAGACTTCTGGGTTTAACAACGTATGCACGGAAAAGATGCGTGAGGCCTGTCTGTCTGGATTATGACGTAATCACGGGGGATTCCCCAAGTTGTTGCGGGGCTGGCTGCGAATTCTGTACGTAAGAATTCTCCTTTTTGGAATCACCAACGCGTTAGGTAGGCCGCACACCGGCATGCGTCAAGACATGTAACAGTCAAGACACGATGTCTGCGACATGACGTAAAGAAAGAGCACAATTGAAACGAATGAGATTATGAAAACCGCCGCACACCGGTCTGAGTCATGATGTTGACGTCAGCTTCATGCTGCAGACACGTGCAGCGAGACTCGGATTGTTCCTTTTCTGTGCGTCAGGACTGAGACATCAGTACTCAAGTAACAGGACCAGTGTACGTTATCGACATGAGTGAAGAATAACAAATATTAAGATAGTGCAGACGGTTGAGAAATTCCCGGTAATATACGATTATTCGACCCCGGGCCACTCAAACAAGGAGGAGGTTGATAAAGCTTGGCATGCAGTTTCAAAAGTGCACTGATTAATTTTATTTTAATGAGCTAATGACTGAATTAACTATTATACACACTGAGCTTAAGCTCGTTTCGTACAAGTCTGCTCTCACTCACACATAAAACGAAAAGATTTATGTTAAAGTGTACTTATTCTACAAATGAAGAGCTACGTTTGGTTTCAAAAAGTAAGAACACAAATGGATTCTGGGGACATTCGATAATAAGACTGGAATTTCATCGGATCGTTTAACAAGTCGCGCGCTAAAACGTACGCACCATGTTGAGCACACGACTCATTAAAGTCATGAATCCACTTCCATTTCCTTCCTTTACGTACTTTCAACCACTGGACGACGTCATGTCATCAACTAGAGAAGATGTGATAAGACGCAGACACGTGCTACTTCGGTGTGCGGACTCGAGTCTGAATCACGAATAAAGCAAGACTGCGTCTTTTGTCTCATGTCTTGATGCTTGTCTTGACGCAGTTGGTGTGCGGCTGCTCTTACTTCCGTCACACATAAACGCATATAGCCCTCAAGGGACAGCTATTTTTGTCAGATTTCAACCAAAATTGGAAAGTGTCGACAAAATTTAGCAACACTGTCCAGTATCAAATTCCACAAATATCTCTGACGCCGTTTTAGAGTTTTTGAATGCGAACAGGAAGGCTTGATGAAGACAAAAGATGCATTTTTTTTTGCAACTTTCATCTCCAGAATGCTAGATACCGAATTTCCACATCACCTGTACCAAAACGGAAGACAGTCCATGGATAAAGAACAGTGACAGCTCTGTCGCTGAACAGCTGGTCTAGCCGCTGAAGCAAGGAAAACAAACAAAAACCAGAATTAGACCGCGCAAAGATAATATAATATTTCAGTTGTATATAACAATATAAAAGCTGTGTCTGACATGACCGGAAACCTGCAAGTTCATCCTCTGCTAATTCCTGACGAGCTAACCGGTAACTGAACCTGATCTGCTAGCCAATTTCGCATTCAATGCTGCTATTTACGAGTATAGTATACCAAAGCCAAATTGCATCCCGCTGAACAAACCTAGCAAGTCGTAAGCCTACAAAATTAAACCACGAGTTCTCAACAAACCAATGCATGAGTTGTCACCCAGATTATAACATTACACATACTGGGCACAGCATCCAACAGAATGCGTTACTTCCAATGCATTAATCCAGAAGTTTATAAATAATAACATAGGCCTGCCACCAGTTCTTAGAAATAAAAACGCTAATCAATTATTGAACAGTCCACATCATCAATCAAGTAGAGTTATAGCTACAATTTTAAAAACTTTTACACTGACAAGAAGCCAATCAATTTTCGATTTCGATACTGTCTCAGCATGTGCTTATTTCACATTTTTAAATACGACTTTACGTCTGAGCTGATAAGTAACAACATTTTAGGAAGCTGTACATCGTCCAATTATAACACCATGAAAAGGTAAATTATAGCCGCTCAGCTAATTAATAAATAACATCGCCATTTATGGAACCCGTGTCCTGTCCTGAGCCAGTTTAATTCAGTGCACGTCCCTACGCGCTTATTGTTTTAAAATCCATTTTAGTATTGTATCATACGACCTACGTTCAATCTCCCAAGTACTCTTCCATTAAAGGGTTTCCGTCGATAATCTGAATGCATGTTAATAACGCTGAAAAATCACGCGAACTTTCGGTACAAGAACTTTTAACCACAGTTAATTAAAGTACAAAGATGCACTGCTGCACACACAGATGCACCAGAATGTTCCAGAAAGAGAAGAAATACCAATTATTGGACTATAGTGCATGAATTTGGCTTTACGAGCCTAAAACCTAACCGGTTCTGAAATTATAATATAATTGTTTAATAATAATAATGATTCAATTCAATTCATTTATTAAAGTGCTTAACAACAGCCAAAAAGGCCAATAACAGCCAAGCACTAACAATACAAACAATACAATAAAAAAAACTAAATATATAAATGTACAGTGTTAATTTAATGCAAAATAATTAATAAGTAAATAAACTAAATATACCTAAGTCATATAATTCAATTAATAATACTATATAAAACAAAACAAAAAAAACTTATAAAATGATGACAATAATAATAAACAACAGGGAGAAGTTTCCACTCCCAAATTCATTTCCCTACGATTAATTTCATTAATGGTATTATTCTCGCACCTACACCTACACCTAAGCCCGCAGGTTGGCCTCTCCTTTCTGGCTTTCCAAACAAAACGTACGAATTTCTGATCTTCACTCTGCCGACTTCATCGTCGACTTCGTTATTCCAAAATTATTTCGGGAACAGCACTAATTGTCAAGCTCTTGACTGTGTAATTCTTTGCGATCTCCAGTCAGTTCATCACTCCTGGGCGCAAATATATTCCTCAGAACCCTCCTCTTTACACCAAGGAACTGAAAAAGCTTTTGATATCTGGCCTCAAAAAGTAGTTTGTTCCCAAGCTATTCGATTACATTCTAATATCGATAAGAATCATTAATATACAGGGTGATTCTAAAAGGACTTTACAACTTTGAAAGTGTATAGAAATTTGACACCTCAAATGATTATGTAAGGTTTCTGATTAAATTTCTAGATACCTTCAAAGTTGTAAAGTCCTTTTAGAATCATTAATATATATTGTGTACAGTCATCAGTATTATTTTTATAGCCTGAGGATACAAAACGTTTTTGAAATGCGTAGTACATACGAAAGAGAGAGTGGTACAGCAAGCTGGTCAAAGTGAACCAGCGCCAAGCGTGTGTCAGCTGGCAGAGTCCTATTCTTAGAAAGCATTTGGTTAGGTACAGAAATTATATGGATAATCCTAAAAACATTAACCAAGTGGACGCCAGTTCATGAACTCCACTTAAACGATACTCAGACAAACAAAAACATGACGAATGTGAAATAATTTCGTTTATTTTAGTGTTTACGACACATTTTACAGCGAAGCATATATTTATAAATAAGCAGCTTAATTATGGGAAATATAAAATGTTTATGGGAAGTGTTTTTACCTAAATACCATTTTTGATTGCAACTATACACCAATATAAATTACGGTACTGTCTATAAAAGGGCAAAGTCCTCGAGAATGGAGAGATATTTACAGAACCCGAAAGTTCATTACCTTGTTCACCAGAGACCGTCACTAGCAGCTATCCGATGACAAATTAATCGCTTCTAATCATCTCATTTGACAGTCGTGAATTTGTGCAAATCATTCTGTTCATGTTGCTCTCTCATACGTTTGACGTGTATATATTACACTCTGAAGTTTCCCCAAATGCTCAGTGCCATTGTAAATTTTCGAACACCTATCGGCAGCTTTCAGCAATACAGATGGCCATCATCATCGTCCTGATGACGGAGGCAGTACGCACCTCCGAAGCGTTGGTCAACTTATGATACTACAGGCGCAATATGCCGGAAAGCTGGCGGCTAATATGAAAATGGTCGTCTTCCGGCTTGCTGTAGTATGGCAGATGTTTCAGGGTGTCGATGGCGGCAACAAGCACCTCTGAAACGTCGGTAAAATTCTGTCAGACTACAGAGCGCAAAAACCCAAAATGACAGCTATCCTCAAGCTAGAAAAAATTCACACGAATCACAATACATAAATCCATAGACAATTTTGAAAAAAGTGTAAAATACACCAATCCGAAGTCAGAACTAGCTAGTTCTTTGTAACTTTAGTCGGCTTGCACAATCAAGCTGCATTTCTGTCGCTATTATTCATTCGCGTTTTGTAACAACTTCAAATTCTACAGAATAAACAAGAATAAAGGAAGGACGTCACGCCACTGATACAGATGCGGTCCTATTATTCTTCTGTTCACAAGAATGTACATGAGTCATCCTGTTTCTTACCCACAGGCAACGACCGATACTACGAAGCACGACTTGTAAATGTGTATTTTGTGCAACTTTGCACAATCCGCGGAAACGCACTCGTAACTGTATTCAATATTAACCTCCCGATTACGAAGATGTGCATGTAAGTGGTTAGCATGGCCGATTCGTATTCACCGCGTAGCACATTCGATTTTTTCCCCCTAAGGTATTTCATTTCTGAGATTCATAATTCTCCATAGTCCAAGAATGCGAATGCTGGGATAGTATCTCAAAACAAGTAAAACACCTTCCTCCCACCTCAACATTCAAAGTCATAGGCAGGGCCGTTGAACAAACGACTGTTCAATTATTCGTAAATTTGTGCTATTCTAACATTCTCCCACGAAAGCGTGCATCAGAACTGTTGGATGTAAAACTATCACAATGATTTATCAATCTCCCCGCTTCCAGTCTGACCAGATGCCCACATTCTTCGGTTCATTAGAATATAATGGAAATGCTCCCACTTACCTTACTGTCGACATCCGTTTCTTCTGAATCCCTGATGAGTGGTTCGATTACCTCACAACGTTTTCTCCAACTTCCCTCCACAAAAAATACACTTAAACTGCGTGTTAGAGGTATCTTCTTCATCCACAATATGTATTAAGAAAATATGTAGGAATGGACTAACAACAAAACAATCACTTCAAACACTTCTCAAAACTATCATGAAATGCGCAAAATATCAGAACACTTACGCAATTCCTATTCATATATGTCACTAGTGTCGTGTTGAAAAAAACTGTGCAAAGAACGAGTTGAGCGGGATTTGATCGCGTTACGTGAGCCCTAGCTCTAACCAACCGGCTTCCACACACGTCGCCTGTCGCAACCCTACTGACTGAAGAGCGAAGCCTAGCGGACGGTCGGCACGCTAACCTGTACTGGGCTGCCAGACGAGTTCACTAGCAGTTGGTTGCGGGGGGCGGCCGTCAGACTGCGGACAAACAGGGGCAAGCTTTAATAAGACCTTGAGGATGGCTGCGCCGTGTGGTTTGGTAGGCGTTTACGGACGTTTCAAAGGTGTTAGTTCCATCACGGCGGTGCGAAACAAACAAGAACGAAGATGAGTATGTCACAGACACTCATCGCCCTGTTTGAACGTATTTGTCACAGTTTTTCGCCTTGAATCGCAGGTCACATGACGCAAAGAATGAGTCTCCGCCGTTGATGCGTTCTGTTTTTGTACTATGTGGCTCGGTTTTTGAAGGTGTAAAACTTGGCGTCTCTGTGGAAGCAACACAGATTAAGAATGGGAATTGAAGTTCTCACGGCGAAGAATATGAAGATCGCTGTCTTCGGCCGTGTGGTCTGCAAACCACATAGGCGCCACATTCCAGAACTTCGACGCGAGAGAGATGAAATTATGGGAGGTTGGAGATAAATCCGTGAACAGCGTCACAATTTGCATTATTATCGAAATAGAAACAAAAGATAATAAAAAACATTTAGGATGATATGCATAGAACATGCAGCAACTATGATTTAAATGAGAAATGCATGCAACATTTTGGTTTGGAAACCATAGATATGAAGACCTATGGGAGGAGAATAATATCAAAATTGAACCTTAAGGACAAGGTTGGAGAGTGTGGACTAGATTCATTTGGCACGGGACAGGTACTGGTGTTGAGATTTTGTGAACAGGCAAAGGAACTTCGGGTTCAACAAAAGACGAAAACAATTTCTGATCGTAAAATCATTTTCCCAAGCAGATCTCTGCTTCATATAGTTATTATACGTGCTACATGTCCGGCTCATCTAATTCTTCTTCATCTTAATCATTCTTATTATTATGAAGGGTACTGTAACCTTCCCTCCGCTTTGCCTTATCACTCCACGGAAGTTGCCACGGGTTCAAACCCTGTAGCGTGCCCGGTCATCTGCGGTTACAACTTAAGATATATTTTTAGGTAGGTGGAAGGATATAAAGGAATATTTTGTGCGGGTTCTATCGGTGAACAAGAGTCTCAGGGAATATACGGGGAAACCGATGGTTGAAGCACAAAGGAAGCGAAATCTCTTGTCATGGGCAACTGATAGACGACACTGAGATGTTCTTGGAGAAGTACACTTTTATTGTCACTTGAGACATACAGACACTTAATGTAAGGCAGCGCGATGATTCGGATGTTTGTCTTTATTTGTTAGATTTTTAGGTTCAAGTAGAATGTGTCTGATCGAATGGAGAACAAAACGTAAGCAGCCCAACAGCACAAGTGCCAGGTAAAGAATACCCCCTAATTTTGTAGTTGTACTAAATTTTGAATTGAATACGTAGATCCGATTCGTTCCCCATGACGTCAGAAACACGCCGAAAAGACATATTCAAATTTCATTTATCCGTCGCCCCACAGCTACCGTTCTTTGACAATAATCATTCCTTATCTTGAAAGACTTAATTTTTCGCCTCGTAAACAAGTTTAACGAGTGCTAGAGCTTTGTGGAAGTCATGTCACCGCTAGACGGAAAGTCTGGAAAGAACGACTGATTGTCGCTTCTCTTTTCCAATTTGATACATTAAACAATGCCAACGTTCACGAAATTAATTAAATTTTGATGAAATAAGGCGTGTCTAATTACCATCTAATTACGCCTCCTTCCTTTTGACGTGAAGACGTCTTTAAAATCGATGCCGGGTGTGGGGAGGCAATCGCGCCCAAATGAGCGACAGTTTCTGTCGAAGTAATTTCAAACTTCAATAACTCGGCTAAAAATAGACATAGTCTCGTTCTAGAGAGGAAGGATGAACGTTTGTGCCAGTACCGCTCCGACATTCGTGGCGGCCGGACGTCGCGAACTGCGCACGCGCAAAGTGAACTCACGATTTTCGACTTTCCGGATTCGACACGTGTCCATAAACGGGATCATATCTCAGAGACTAATTATCCGATCCGAGTGAACCAAGTGTTGTTTTGAAGAGGAGTGTATATGTTACAACTCATCTTGGCCTCCAAGTGTGTGTCTCAAAAACTCAAAAAGATACGAGGCTGTGAATTTGAAAAAGTTTGAAAAGTTCCCGATTTTCTTAAAATGTCGCGATATATGAGGGCAAAGTACAACCAGAACTATACACGATTGACGTTTCCACGAAAATAACTGCGGCAGTGTCCGACACTGCCTATCAATTTTTTTATAAACCAGATTAATGCGCCAAAGTCTGGTTTATCTTTTCATCTCAAGGTTCAGCCCGTTCGGGAATCGAACTACGAACCTGGACTGGCACAGTTCACTTGAAGGTGGTCATTATACAACAAAAACAACTTTAGAAAATTACGTTATTTCGATTAATGCACTGAAACATGAGGAAAAATATTTACAGATGTATCCACTTAAATAAATATTAATAAAACATGAAAGGACATCAAAATACAAGAACGGCTAAAGATTTATCAACACACTTGGCCAACTGAATCAGTCACTGTCACAATCCTTTACAGAATCAGCAATTTTCTATGTATTTGAGGAAAAATGTATAGTTACAATCAATGGTCTTCCTAAATATAATCTCGTGAAAATTCATTAACGTCTTCCTCTGTAGCTGATACATTCTTGTTATATAATTAAGGCAGTTTTATTGAAAATATTCTGTAACTTGATTCTAATTGTAGTGTACTTCCTGGGTTAGATTAGTGTCGAAAGAGAATATGCATACCCAAAGTAAACAGACTTTGTGATTATTTCCTCTCGCTGGTTTTTCTCATATTCATAACAGTAATAACATTACAGTATGTTAAAATGAGACCTGTAGGACCAGAGCTTAGAGGGGTTCATACTGAGTTATCACATTTACGTATTCCTTCAAACGCAAAATGAGCGAGAGAACTCATTATTATAGTGGTTTGAGTAAACCGGAAAGTAAATTAACTGTGTCGTCAGGATTCATATTTCTGACAGACTGTTATTTTACGGGGCATTATAGGTAGGATTAGTGCACGTTTACCTGCCTGCCCGCCTAAGCTTCTGCAATGCGCTTCGAAGATAATCATTCAAATCCAGCTCCATGCTCGCGTCTGTTTAACAGAGTTCTTTATACCATTTCATCGTTTTAACACACACCATAGAAATAATATACAAAGTGGTAGGCTATGTAAATGGGGTCTTTATCCTGGCGTCTCGAATGACAGTCAAGTTTGAGTGATAGAGATAAAACATGCTCTAATTTAATCTTACCTTTTGGATAAACAAACGTCTCTCTTTTTACAGTTCTACTTGTAAATTAAGTGCAGAAGTCGTTAAATGCGTGAAACAACACTTAAGCTTATACTTCTGAAGTGTATTTACTCTATATGATTGTGTAACTAAGAGTCCTTTCATTGTACCTTAAGCTTTTAAATACAAGAATATTCCGAAGAAAAGGCAAGTCACGAAATGGATTAAGCCATAAAAAGGGGTCATAGGCCTGTTGGAAGAAACTGTTTAGGAAGCTGAGCCAATAACTGCCAGAGATGACACAACTATTTGGCCTAATTACTTTTTAAGGAAAGGAAGGCTTATAGCGTCTTATGCGTCACTGTGTCTGTATTTCTTCCTCCAAATAACTTTTGAACGAAGTATACAACACTACATCCACACCTTTGTGTAATATAATTCGTTACTTACAATAAAAGAAATATAATAGTAGCCTGAAGTTCTGTGGTGGAAACGACGCAGAGTCCGTGAGAAATTTCCCATCTACGACCTGGTCTCCAAAGCGGCTTCCTTCTTCAGGATTTAGGAATAATTTTTTTTTGTTCATTTACCATAAATTCTATCAAAGTATCACTCAAATTGGACAAACGAGATAATTAAAATTACAGATACAGGATTCATCCCGCTATAAATATGAACATTTATGTTTTTATTTTGTACCTTATATTTTATTATTGTTTTACACTTATATTAGTGTTTACCTAGGTAGGTTATTTTCTTTTTATCAAATTTCTATCTTTGTATTAGTGTTTGCCTGTTATAGGCTCTTTGCTGTTGGCAAACACTCAACAAAGGAATTGAAATATTGTTGTTATTATTATTATTTAGTATTATATATTTTATTTAGAATTATTAAATTGAATTATATTACTTAGGTATCGTATTTAGCCCATTTATTTGTGAAATATTATTCAATAAATGAATCGAATTATTATTATTATTATTATTATTATTATTATTAATATGGTACATTTAATATTTAGTTTCATTTGTTTCTTTCTTTTACTTTTATTATTATTGAAATAAATTAATTACTTATTATATTTTATCCTGTACTCTGGTTTAGTGCTTGGCAGTTATTGGCCTTTTTGGCAGTTGTAAAGCACTTAAATAAATGAATTGAATTTCTTGTACTTGCGATTACTAACCCTTAAAAATTAACATGTCTTATGGTATTTCCTGTTTTGCACTCAGCTCCGTTCAACTATCTCACGTGATATACTAGATACAAAAATAGAGAGAGAGAGAGAATATAATTATGTTTCCCTTGGAGTCTCTCCATGTAGCAGACAAGAACTAGCCTAATTAATGTCGAGTATATGTCACTTCCATAAATATGCATTTTACCAAGTCCTCACTCTACTCGGCCTTGGCCCGCGTTAAGAATGGTTGGCACATCCAGCGACACTTGTACTGGCGCTGTATAATACAGACTCGAAGTTTTCAATCTCAACACCATTATAACATAATATAATATAATAATGTGAAAGAGACAAGGAGACCACGTGGCACTAGGCACAGAATCTCCTAATATTCCTTCTCCTGCTGATGTCACTGATTTAAATTAACTCTCTCCTTCTCTCTGCTTTTCTTGTCATCGCTCGTCGTAATTAAAGTTTCAGTTTCAAGAATGTCGGCTGTCGCCCGGAGCCAGTGTGGCATCGTCCTGCAGCCTGTGGTCCAAGGTGTCACCTGTTACTGCAGAACAGCGTCAGAACGGGGCTTGTTTATTACACGTCTGTTAGGGATGTCCAAGGTCGCGTTAAATAATCGATTTATTTTTCACAGACGGGTTTGAATTTGATCCGTAAAAGAATAGACGACACGGGAAGTTGTGGGCACAGCTCGGATTTCGTATTCAAGCGGTTCTGGACGGAGGATTTTCATGTTTTTCTCAGTACCTCACGGCTAAGAGAGTACCTTTACAATACGAAACAGTCGTCAGTGGGGTATCCACCACCGAAAACTTACACGGTTTCCCTCAGTGATGCAAATTGACATTTTTTGTTCATACTTCAAATAGAATTATAAAACGTAAGTGACCAATCCCGTTAATCCAGTTGATTATACGTTACGAATTGACGGTCCGAACAGGTGAGCTCAGCGGTAATGTGTCTAGCTCATTTTTGAAAGGTTCCAGCTTCGAATCCTGATCGGTTTCCGGTTATCGTATTTGACTTCATAAGCGTCTCGTGGAGCGTGTGTAAACCCAATGAAAACTAGAAAAACAATGATGAAATAAATACAAAACGAGATGCTTCATGATCTATTCATTCCATTTTTATTACTATAATAATTAAACAAAGGAAGATGAGATGGGTGGAAAATGTAACATATTGTGGGAAACGAGAAATGCATGTAATTATTTTGCAAGAAAATCTGCAAGAAGGAGAGAATATGGGAGAAGTGACCGTAGATGATATGATAAACTGTGGCTGCATTCAAGTATTTTGATACAGGATCCAGTGTTGCGCTATTTTTGAACACAGTAACGAATCTTCGACTTTCAAGGACACTCGTATTTCTTAATCACCTAAATGAAGTATTAAATTTTCAAGACAGATTCTGTACTGTGAAACAAATTTTTTTTAGTACAGAATCTTCAAACTCTATCAAGTACATTTTATTCATTACTAAATTAAATGTTCTATTAGCAGTACAGGCGCTGTGCAACAAGCAGACCAAATGGGATCTGATAGGTGACCGGATCGGTTTCCAGTGTCCGTCCGCAGTGACACGGAAAGCTCTTTACTCTTGTGTAAATCGCTGAAAACGGAATTCCTGTTCCCGCTTCCATCATGTGTCACGACATGAAACCTCTCTTGGTGCAATCAATCAGCTTCGGTCAGTAAGAGAGCTGGAAAGGCAACGAGAGGAGACCTGAAGACGCCTTCCTGCCCTCCTTTCGTGCTTACCGCTTTTGTTTCTACCGTCATATCATCAATTTTGGTTTAGCAGAACAGAAACGCCGACCTACGTAACTTCCGAAAATGAAAGCGAAAACTGAAGTTTCTTACACTAAGTAAACAGAACTACAAGAATTACAAATATTTGGCTGAAACGATAACCGTAGACAAACAGCCTCCTATCTACAGCGTGTGTCGCATGATGTTTGCCAGGTGGTAAAGAATCCAGTACGTGGTTACTTTGTGCCACACTACTCCTTTACGTCTTTAAAGGTTTTGATGCGATTTGACATTACGACAGTCATGGGAAATGCTGTTCGTCAAATCGACGGTAAATAAGAAACTTAACTAAAATATATGAGATTTAATTGGTAGAGAGTAGTGTGAGAATTTACATGTACGATTATTCAATTACATTTAGGTCACAGAGTGTTCATAAAGTTGACTTGCTGAGAGAGTAAAATGTGAAGACCAAATATTGAATTTGCTCTATCTCACTCGATCTGCGCTTGGCGCAAAGTCATGTGTGTGTGCACACGGGAGAATATAAGTAGCAAGACGTGGGATACATGACTAATATAATCCACCATACTTACTTCAGGACTTTATTAGAACTTATAAAGTGCATATTTACAACAGTAGATATTCTTTTCCCCACTTAATGGTACCTGCACCTTGTCGTGGTGGTGGGGCTTGAGTACCTCAGTGGCCCCAAGAGCTACTGGTAGGGCCTCCCTAGCCAGATTGGTCGAGGGGGACAGGTCAGACTAAAACAGGTACCGTGGTCCTCCAGGTTGGGGGTTGTCACAAGGCTGACAACCTTGCACCGTAAAAAGGAAGATGTTTCGAAACCTCAATCAAAGCCTCGGACAGACGGACCTAACAGGAGAGGAGAATTGAGGAGGCCATGGTCCGAATACGGACCGGAGAGCCATAGAAGAAGAAGAAGAAGAAGAAGAAGATATTATTTTCAACATGAAACATATTTCAAAGCGGCACAACAAAACTACAATGGAACAGCTCCTACAAAACTAATTTCAATAGACATACAAGTCTCTGTTAAGGAAATTAGTTTTCTTGTCTCATATAATCCATACACTTCACTAATAAAAATATAATACCAGTTCCCTACAATAGGAGCTTTTATAAACAATCGAAACATATATTAACACATTTACTCCCAGACTAGTCAGGTGGCCCTGACTGATCAAAGTTTTGATAATGTGCTGCTTGGTCAGGACTGACGAACACCTCATGAGACGGTGATAGATGAGCGTGGAAGAACGGTGGAATGATGATCTTCAGTGGAAAACCGAAGAATTCGAGAGGAACCTGCCCCAGTGCCACTTCGTCCAACACGAATCTCGCTTACAACCAAATGAGACTGAATCCTGGTATTTGCGACAACAAGCCAGCGTCAAACTGCCTGATATGTTTATGGTGAAGTAACCAGCTGAAGAGATTGCTGGAAAGGTATGAAACCTGAAGTAATTAAATTGTGTATTTCTTAATTTGTATTGCAAATAACGTGCAGTCGCTTATTACAAAACAACAAGACGGTTCAAGCTTTTTTTATCTGTGAGATAAAGCAATGTATCTCACGTTCCAGCAGGGGAGTACATGTACTTCTGGTTCAGAATCCCTGGCCGGAATTGCAGTTAATGACCTTGATATAAGCTGCCTTTTCCGGATATCTGTAGCACTTAGTTCTGTCAGATCTACTTACTGCAGCCACATCGTTGGCTTCCCAAAGCCTTGCTCTGTGGTCAGATTCCCATGGGAGAACGGTCAGCCTGTCAGGGCATTTTCTTTTGCAAGGCTCACAGACTTCTTGGCTAACTATGGCCTCTTGAAAGGTTTCACTTTGCCTTCTGCTGCGATACAAACCAACGAAGTAAAGGTAAAGAGAACACGGACCGCCACTAGACATTCATGTTACTTCCTCAGAGCGGAACATTCACAGTTTCAGAAGGTGCAGAGAGCTAGAAGGAGACCCGACTTTGAATACTGAAAACTGAAACTGAAATAAAGCAATATATTTTGAAGACTCTTTGTCAAGTGTCATTTATTCAGTCCTCTTTCTGGCTTGTATATTGCGTTGGAACTATTCTAATGAAGAGATATGTCAGAGATTAAGACGCATGACTTCTATTCCGATTCTCATCTCAATTTCTCGTGGATATATCGTGGCTTACCTCAGAATCCGAAGGTGAATACCATGATAGTACTTAGAAACAGGACACGACGACACCCTTCTGGATTCTTGCCTAATATAGTTAATGAATAAATGTCTATCTCATTCGACGCACTGTAACCTACTGAGATGAATCAGCGCCATTCTTTAATCTATGAATTAATAAAATCCAAGCAAATATCAGAATAGCATGGACTACAGTCCCTGAGAAGTTAAAAATAATGCAGGTAGCTATAAACTTTCGTGTGTTTTATGGAAAATGCATAATCTTTTGCGTGTTCACTGAGTATACAGAATATTTATTTACGTTTCGTTCTAATATCGTATTACCAACGCCTCGGTCTCCCAAGGGGTCTTTACTCATCAGATATTCCGTCTCTAATTTTGTGCAAACTTCTCATCTCTTTTAGGCTTTGTGGTTTAATATTTGCTGTTATCAACAAAGATAAGGCTGCTTGCCATCTGCGTCGCTTCTGTTTTAATACTTTATGTAGCATGAACGCAATTTTATTAATCCTAGACCCTGGCTGTGTGCGTGATCCATAGCCTTGGTACAACATGGCCTGCAGCGATCTCTACAGGAGACCGCCGCAACACGCACCCTTCTCATCCCTGGAAAATTTTAAAACACTTTCGAACCCAGCCACGGTGCTAGGAATATCATCAGCCTTCAGGGGGCGTTTTACTGACTCCTCCTTGCTACTGTTCATGACTCAGGACTGTCCAAATTCTAGACAAAACAAATCTAACTGACTGAAGAATCATCATTAATATCTGTATTAATCGGTGAGATGGGAAATACATACAAAATTTTAGCCTGTAAACCTAAAGAGAAGTCACTACCTGGAAAGATAAGGCGTAAAAGGGAAGATAATATTAAAAAAGAAGGCGTGAATGTGTGTGTGCATTTGGGTTCCAACAGACCAATGGGAACTCTTTTTTTACCGTTGAGTCGCCCTGATGATGGAGGAAATAATTCACTTCAGAAAAGTCGATAAAATTCTACCAGACTGCTACTACGAAACTTTCCAGAAGACAGCCATCTTCTCAATGTATCTTCCTTTTTCCTAGTAGTGATAATAAAAGGACGTGATATGAATACAGGGAGTGACCAAGTATTTTCTGAAGGCTTAAGTATTAAAAGCCCAGTGGTAACTATATGTATCTTCAGTTTAACATCAGTAACGCTCCATTTTTACCTGCCGACTGTATTTATTGATTTTGCGTAATTTTAAGAAAAATGCCTGTTATTTCTGTAAATAGCATTAACCAATTGATCGTTATAACTGAGACGTGTTGCGTTGCGTTTGCAAGAATTAAACTTCTAAATATTGCTTGGACAAGCTTCAGCTTCAAAAGCTAAATTAATAGATATTGTCTCTTTAGTAAATTGAAATTAAACAAAGAAGTTATATATACATTTTAATAATTCTGAGAAGTCAGCTTTTTTGTTTAATGTTAATTCAGTTTTATTTTTCTTTGTTATTCTGCGTTGTAAAGTACTGCAGCGAATGTAAAATCAAACAAGGACATTTTTTGAGGGGCTGTTTTGTAATAAAACGACTAGACGAAATTATTACGCCCTTTTGCAGAGAAATCTGACACGAATGCAAAGTTTGATACGTCGCCGTCTGGTACTAAAGACAAAATGTAATTGATAAAAGAATTTGTAGGCGGTCCGCGTTGAATTCCATCCTGAAGTGCAAGCGATTCAGAAAGGTTTGAAAACGACTGTTGTAGGTAGACATCGTTCCAAGTTCTTAACTAAACGGCTCTGAGTAGAGGTAAGCTACCGACGTCTTGTCATATTACTGTATCCGCATGCTTTATTTCTCTACGTAATGTAAACGCATAAACCAACACCGGAACTCGGTGTTAGAGAAAATGCACTCCCTTAAAATGTATAATGAAAGTAGACAACGGTTCGAGTATGCCTAATTACATTAGGAATAAAAGCATTATAATATTACATTTACTTTAAAACCCTTTAAAAGGCAAGGTCTTTAACCCTTTTCTGCACTGCAGATGAGTCGTAATTTGAGTTTGTGCAAGTTCACGGTGCTATAGCACTGTAGTAAAACATTACTCATCACGTCTCTCTGAGTAAGAATCTATGTTGAAATGTACATGAAATGACACAACCGTACACCATGAGACAGGTACTTAAGTAATAGTCCTATTTGATAAGGAGTAAACAAATCAAAAATAATTAGTACGAATGAGAGAGATGTGAAGTACATAAACATTTTGATCGCAATTCCTTCACAGACGACAACACATGGTTGATGCCAGGAACATATTAAAATGTATCTTAAGCATAAGTTGAGAAAGTGGATTGGATTTATCTGGCTCCGAATAGTGACGAGTAGGTGGATCTTTTGAAGCCGGTAATGATTTCCAGGATCCATAAAAGGCGGAGAATTTCTCGAGGAGATGAGCGACTGTAAGCTAACAAGAAACACTGTGCTTCATGAAAATAATTTGTACTTGATGAGAGCACAAGGGAGCAAAGCAACATCTTATTCATAACGGCGAAACAGTCCACCATATGCAAAACTGCAAACAAATGTGTTATACAAAAATTACATAAATCAAATAGTCAGAATATATTAATATATTTTCTGTATGCTGAGTGCTAAACTTTGAATATTTTCCAAGGCAAGCAACTACATATTCCACTAAGGCAAGCCGACGAAATGAAACAGTGCTCAGTTCTGAACGTAGCTTTTGACTAACTGGTGCATTCCTGACACTGTTAAGATGGACAGAAGGGTGGGTGGGTGGGGGGGCTGATGTATCCGTCAAGAACTGCGGCTGGAGGAAGCGAATGGTAGGAGTCCGACATAGCAACTTGAACTCTGCTCTCGGTATTCTCCATCTTCAGCATACGAGGTGCGATCGGAAAGTTTCAAGACTGCGCCTATAAAAACCCGTACACTTATCTCAGGTATTAAATTCTTCCATCACCCTCGAAGTAGTTCCTCTGGGAGTGAACACAACGATCCCAGCGCCGCTGCCAAGCCTGGAAGCATCCCTGGAAATCTTTCTTTGTCAGCCTGTCAAGCACCATCTGCGATTCTGCCTGAATCTCTTCTATCGTCTCAAATCTCCTTCCCTTTAGCTGAATTTTCATCTTTGGGAAGAGGAAGAAGTCACACGGAGCTAAGAAGGGTGCGGGATGACGGCCATGGTGTTTGAGGCCAAAAACTGCCGAACTTAGAGGGCGGTGTGAGCTGGCGCGTTGTCATGATGCGTCGCATGTGGAGTTCTTCCTTTAGAATCAGCTGACAGGTCCCATAGCCTATCCCAACAATGTCGCACAAGTCGTTGATGGTACGACGTCGATCTTCGTGAATGGCCTGCCGAATCTTCGTAACATTTTCGGGCGTTGTGCTCGAAGATGGTCGTCCAGAACGCTCGTCATCATCGACAGAGGTTCGGCCATTTTTAAAACGTGAATGCCACACAAAAGTTTGTGCGGACTCCCCAAATGCTTGCTTTAGCATTTCATAGGTTTCCGTAGCCGTTTTGGCGAGTCTTTGGCAAGAGATTCAGGCAGAATCGCAGATGGTGCTTGACAGGCTGACAAAGAAAGATTTCCAGGGATGCTTCCAGGCTTGGCAGCGGCGCTGGGATCATTGTGTTCACTCCCAGGGGAACTACTTCGAGGCTGATGGATGAATTTAATACCTGAGATAAGTGTACGGGTTTTTATACGCGCAGTCTGGAAACCTTCCGATCGCACCTCGTAAGTTAAGAACGTCTGCATACCAAAGACAAACCCTAGAAATCTAAGCTTAGCTAAATGATTATCTCACTAACTAATTTTAACTAGCCAAGTATCTAACGTGCTGACTAATGTCTGACTATGCGTGTGTGTAAGCGTGCATGCATGTATGTTTATGTTTCTACCCTGATGATCGAAACAGCAAGCACCTCTGATACTCCTCCGAACTTCTACCAGACAACGCTGTGCAAGATCTCAGAAGACAATCACCTTCAAACTTTATGTTGTAACAGGTTATTTAGCTGTTTTCTATAAAACCTTTACCTGAGAGTGTTTTATCCAACCATTCATAGCTCTAATGCTATAAGCTAGGAAACTGCTTCCTGTAATCTCATTACCAAAAGCTTCATACACACAGCAAAGTGTACAGTGTCATAAATTTTATCGTACTTCACGATTACTTTCAGTTTTTACAACACTATTCACTTTTATGAGAAAGGAAAGAAAAACTTCAAGAAATGTAGTGGATATCGTCACTTTGTTTCATAAAATTGGTTTCATGTTCTTGGAGATGTAACATCCTCGCCATTCGATACTGCGACACTGACAGTATGACCAGCCCCGGAAAATATGTGAAGTAAGATCCCACATCAACCCGTGCTCTTGGGAAAAAGTATCCTCCCCTTCTGATAAGCCACATTTTCTCTCTTCTGCTGGCCATCTGTTTTTCAGTCACAGTGTTGCCAATATTAAAGCGACTAAGTAGTGATTTGTGTAATAACACGCCGAGCGAAATTGTTCACAGTGGGAAAACAAAAAATACTGTGCTAAGAGTAGGTACAATAGTAATTCAGTGCGTAGTGAAACCATCGTTTGTATAATGTGTGAGACGTACATGAGTTCGACGTATGTCTAATGATAATGATAACGAGGATGATATTAATATTCAATTAAATTATTTTATTTAAGTGTTTGCCAACAGCAAGAAGCCAATAACAGGCAAACACTGGTATATATTATCAGTGTTTGCCTGTTATTGGCTTCTTGCTGTTGGCAAACACGTAAATAAAATAATTTATAATAATAATGAAATAATAAAGAAAAATTCTACAAAACGAGATTAATTAAACTTATACATGAACAGTATTAAATATAACAGCCAAATACAGGGAACCCCAAAAAGAAACAATATTATACAAAGCAAAATAAATGAAGAAATATAAATAAAAACAAATAATCCACCTAGGGAACACAATTGTAAAACGTTAAAGAAATACAAAAAACAGATAACCAAGCTAGATCATCTATAATAATAAATATAATAATAATAACATATATACCCTAAGCTGATATTAGCCAACATCTATGCTTCTGTTGAATAGTAATTCAATTCAGTTGTTTATTCTTTGTGCGTTGACTCAACTGTCGTAAGGAAAATTACAGAAACAACACGAAATAAAAAAAAATCCAAGTGAGATTACGTAACTGTAATATAAATGAAAACGCACAGAAGTAACTAGCAGACAGAAAATTACAGTAAAGGAATATGATTTAGCGAAACAAATTTGTTCCCGACTATGTCAAGAAAATATATAATTTTGATGCTAATAATACTTATAACGATGATTATCATCACAGCAGTCTAATAAGAATAGCAGCATCATATGATTCGTGCTGAAGCGGGCCACCAACAAGTTTGTAAGATTTTTATTCTCAATGAATTCTGGTTTCTCTGCATTTTCATAAAGACGTAGAAGCCAAACAGTTTGTAGAAGAAACCACGTATTTTTCCACCACGTTTCTGCTTGTCTGCATTTTTTACACAACTGAAGTGCTGAGAGCAAGAAATGTATGTGTTAACAGAATTTGTATTGTACATAGTCTCTTTTTCCATGCACAGATAAGATACGATTGGATCATTATTTCTTCACTTCACTCCACTCCAATTTCTTTTTCCAACTCACACAACATCTGCATGAAAACATGGAATTTTAAAGGACAAGATGGCTTTCGTAGAACACATTTTAATATGCGAGTAAATTAAAAAACATTGGAAAAACAGAGCGTATTTAGTTTGGCCGTAATTGACCACACTGAACAGCCATCAGATTTTATTTACCCGATTTGTTTTTCCCGATTAAAAGAAAACTTAAAGTAACTTCGTTATTCTAAAGCTAAGGTTGATCGAAGTTCTAGGAAAAGACAAGAGTTTGTCGACTGTCCGTTCCGGTCATCTCAGATCCTTCGTGCAGGTATAATTAAAAAGAATGTGTCGGATAATTCCTTTCAAAAGCTAAATTACCTTTACTCCGAGAGCAGCCAAGTGTCGAGTCAGATATTAAACCCCTAACTTAGAACCGCGTTTACGGCAAAGTGCTAACGTGCTGCTTAGTCAGGGTTATAACACACATCACGAGGCGGTGATAAATGGGCGTAGGAAATCCGAAGAACTCGGAGAAAAACCTGCTTCATGACACTTTGCCTACCACGAATCTTATGGAATAATTTTGAATATTAAACCACAACATTATAGAGGCAAATAGAGCTTATGGGCAGGTCATAACTAATGAACTGACCTAGTTTTACCAACTTCGACTATTGTTACATTCCAAATTGAGATCATTTTGACGCCGTATTTTTAACTCTTAACTTCAATGTTTCAAAGCACCATCTCTGAACGTTTAATATGACTCAGACTAGGAATATTAATAGCAGGCTAATGCATCTATTATCATACGTATTGCTAAGGAAAAGCCAATCTAAATTTTGTTGGCAATGATGCACTACCATAAGGTAGTTTGTCCATTGACTTTTTATTTTAACAAAAAATCAAAATTGGAAAGTCTGTACGTTTCTGTTATGGGCCCTGTCGTCGTCTTTAAGCAAGACGGTAACTACTCAGCAGTGACCTATAGATAAAGCTCTTCCTACAGGCAAAGTCATTCATACATACGTAAATAAATACATACACGTATTTATACATTTCATACACGCACAATAATATATACATAAATGCTACTATATACAGCATGTACAGCCAAAATCTCACTTATATTTTCTACGTTAATTCTACTATTAGTGAGAAATACATAATTTTTCACTCAATCCTCCCTTATAATGCACAAGGAGGATATATTTGTGTTGTCATAGAAACAGTGTTGTGGCTTTGCTAAACTTTTCCAATGTTTTGTGCCCTGGCAAACAATGAAGTCCGCGTCTTGGAGGTCACTATTGATCCTCCTGTGTAGATGACGAATGACCATAATTAAGAGAAAGAGCCATCCATATTTCTGAGCTTAGAAAGAAGTCTGAGGTGATAAGTGTTCAGTAGATTCTACCTAAGCCAGAAATTTCTCTTAGTCATCCCGTAGGATATTTCACACTGCGCAGCCATCTTAATCTTTCGACAAATAATAACAGGTCCGTTTTCATCAAAAATTTTCAGCGAGATGCTCACATTAACACCGAAGTCCACGGAGAAGAGGATTTTTTTGAGAAGCTGACAGTCGCTCAGCGAGTGAAGATCTCCTCGCTATCAGATTCAGTAGAAAATTTCAACTTGAATACAAAACTTCCAAGCAAGATGGTGAAGAAGATATGCCTCCACGTTCCTCTTACGGACTATCTATTCTACTGATTAAAGTAAATATAGTCAGAAACCACTCAATCAGAATAAAAGCTCCCATGCAAAAGCTTCTTTTGTCATTCACCGATTAGACCCAAGTCTGTTCCGAATTCATGGAAATGTTTCGAATCGCCTGCCAATAAATCTACATACTTCTAATATTTTAAAAAATACAAGTTTTGGGTATCTGTCATCGCCCATTGTATTTGAAAAGCCTGACTATAATAGTAATCTCCTCTTACATTTGTTGAGAAAATATTCTGGCTCCTTTTTATTATTTCAGCTTCAAATTTTGCCGAATCCGGTATATAATTAAAAATTTAAATTTCTTTGCTTGGATTTTAATAATAGCCTTTTTGTTTTAACAAAGATTTTACATATAAAGGTGCTGACACTATTATAACTTTATAAATGTTAAGCCTGTTTCTTCCCTTACTTCTTTCTATGTTCTGTTTATTAACCCTTACAGTCCTTGATGTCTATGTATAGTATTTTAATGTTTGCTTTATAGTCAGCTTTGTATGAAACGTATTCTTAAGAGTCCATCTACCGGGTTTGTCATAGAATTATATTGGTTTAAAATCCGCTTTATAACTGATGTTCTTAATTCCTGGTTATGAATCCATCAATATTTTTTCCCCAAAAGAATTCAGCTTTGGTACTGTTTTAGTCAGTATTGACTTCCGGTGTGGAATGTTCCGAATACATAACTCTTGTACTCGAAGAAAATGATACAAAATGACGAACAGTTTATAAATATTAAACCCAAAAGAACAATAAATATTACTTATTCAGATGCTGAGGAACTGTAGCGACTTCTATATTTAGAGATGCTGTGTGTAATAGTAACAATATTGTCGGTATCTGCAATGTGCTTGAAACAAAGCATTTCGGATATACAAGAGATTTATTTATTTCCATGCAGATTACGTTAAAATGCGCATTAAATAAAAAGCAAATGTAAATAAAGCAGTCAACTGGAAGGGGCATGTGTACATTTACGAAGAAAAAAATTTCCATTAGTTTTGATTGCATAAAATTACACAAAATATGACGTACATGAAATAATGTCCTACTATAAATGGGCCTGCATTACGAATCACCGTCTGCTACTTGTTACAGTTCAGAGTGTTTCTACTGGACAAATTTTACACTGATTTTGCAAGAAATATTTAAACAAAAGACTGGTTAGCAGTACTGTTTCGTACTTCTGAGGTCCCAGGTTCAAATATATCTGCCGAGACAGTTATCTCGACAGAACTTGTAATGGTTCCCATCAAATGCAGTGATCGGACTTCAAAATAGGACTCTGCTCCATGAAGTTTGTAGAAGTAAAGTAAACATCACGAATTTTCTCGTTATGTAATTGTTTCTATCTGTCGGATAGTTAATCTCTTTCGTGCATAAAGTTTGTCACAAGTTAAAAGCACAGTCAGTAATGGTCTACTAAAAACGTTGCTAGTAACTGTGACACAATGAGTGAGAAGGGGAGTACATTTCGAAATACGTTAAAGAGTCTCTCGTAATTACAAAAATGACGGTACACAGGATGGAACTTAATGGCCATACGGAGAAGAGAGGTAAACACAGATAACTGTTTTAAAACGAGACAGTAAAATAACACGAAAACACAAAGACGAGTAACATTACGGGAATGAAGCCACAGAACCCGAAGTTCTGAGTTCAGAACGACAGGGAAAGAGGAAATTACAATGAGGACATCCAAGTGGAGAGAGGAAGCTACGTGAAGTGTAAAATGAAAGAATTCTAGAATGACAATGCCTTGACATCGTAAAACGCTGCTTGTCGTTTAGAGCTTGTTGGGTATTCATTTTTATTAATTAAAGCTTCAAAGAGGTAATGGAAAAGACACTATAAACAATCCCGCCAAAATGTGTTGAAATCGTGCTGCTACTAAAGTGGCTAGTGACGAAATTGATCATTAGGCTAATTAACGACGATGCTTTACCTACAGAGATTTTAAAGCTTTAATGGAACAGAAAGATGGTCATGGAGGATGATTAGGCAAATACCTGGAAATACCTTAACATGGAATTCGTATGGAGGGACTGAGGAAAACTACGAAAGATCTCAGAATTGTAACACGGCGACTTTCTGATCATGACGCAGCACAGCGGTCGCTTAATGGAATGAATATTGAACGCTACGCAGGTGACTCTATCGGGCTTTTACAAGTATAGAAAAAAATATTTCATAATGAAATAAATGAAAACAGACTGTACCTAAAGAACTGAACACGCATGCACACAGTCATCCACAAATTAGAATTTTTCGTCATCGGCAGAATCTACTTCAATAAACTGAAATTTAATTTGTTATATGTCCAGATCATATTAAAAAGTCCATGGTATGGAGACAATTTGGATGATAGATTTAATGTGATAAATCTAGAGAGGTAGAAGAATTGTAGAGGGGCAAAGGGCCCAGGGGGAAGAGAGTTGGGCCTGCAAGTAGAAGAGAAGTAATGGATTTGAGGATGCATGGAGAAGCCCATCCAGTTGATAACACAGTGCAGAGTCAACGCGCTCCATTCTACCTCACTGCTCCGTCGACAAGTGTTTTTGCTGTAAACGGATTGGTCCAGCAACGTCCAGTGGCGTGCCACGTAGCTGCCTGGTTAAATGTTTCGTTATACTTTGTCGGAAAGTATTGAAACTACGCAAATAAATAACAAATTGCTGTCTGCTGGGAGAATAAACGTCATATTCATTCGAACATGTTTATACACATACATAAATACGTAGTCTGGAGAAATAAATCGTTCACTTCCAGTAGGCAAATCAGCTCAAGAATGTTAGATTAGGTCTAGGTATAAACAAATTAAAATAACCGCAGTAAGTGTGCATATTACCCACATAATGTATTTATTTATTTCTGAAAGGTTATCAGTGATTATGTTCCTAATAGCGTTAACAAACTGATGTTGAGGTACGTACTGAATGTTTTGGTATTATTGGAGCCAGCTTCGACTTCAAAGGATTAATTTGCATCACTTGAATTACGAGAAAATACGGATGAGTGGGAAACTCGACAGTCCTAATATTCTATTATTTTATTTCGACTGTCTTACTAAAACAAATCTTAATCTTATTCACGTTGTGTGTTATACAACATAAACGTTCGTAAATAAGATTTTTAAACGATATAGGTATAAAAATAGTTAACAAAACAAGTTCTTACAAATTAATGAAGGTGATGGGATTCAGAAAATATTTTAATATTAAAAATTCCTTTCAATTACGATGTCGCGAAAGACTTTTAGACAAAATTAAATTAGATAAATATTTGTTTTGTTTATTTTTTTAATTTTTATATGGCTGGAATTCATACTATAATTTATTTAGTACACTTATAAATTCTTTGCTTTTAAAATTATTATTCTTAGAAGACTAAATTAATATTGCTGCTGACATAATTTAACAGCCTCCAAAGATCCTCATTCCGCTTTCACAAAGACACATAGGCCTCTGTTATTGCTGCTGAATGTAAAGTGTTTTATACTGTCTGAGATTCAATTTCGTTTTATGACGTATATTAGTACGTACATATATACACACACAAGCATAGGGAATGGAATTGGGGATGAGGGGGTAAGCAGAACGTAACGTTGTTTGCAGTTCTTTACCCAGAGACTGGAAGATGCACTTAGCAACACTCCTCTTTTGATAAAACAGAATTTATTATACTTTTCAGATTCAATAGGATAGATAATACTCGAAATTTAATAAAATAAGAGACATAAAGTAAGTTGATGGAAGGATATGAAAAACTGGCACTAATTTGAGAAAGTGACTTTTGGTAGGACTAATCGATATTGTGTTGTGTTATAGCATCATATTCCTTTTATGACTTGGTACTATATCTTTATTAGCTTAACCCCCTCACACCATTAAAGGAATGGGCACTTTAGAGGCTTCACAAATTGAATGAAAGCTTCACTCTCCATAAAAAATTCAGATTTAATTTTGCCAATGAGGTTAAAATAATATTTTATGATACCTTGTATCATCTAACGTAGACATGAATTTCAGACAATTCCGCTGTCAGCTCTCCTCCTCTGTCCTCTCTGTACAACCTTCACAATGCTTCCTTTTAACAATTACGGTCTGACTATTGTATTGGCAACTCAGGCATATATCAGAGCATATAACTGTAAAACAATTATCACTAATGAGCTTGAAATTCCTTCAAGATTAACATTCTCATACTGGATTTCAAGTCGTTACCACATGCAATAACTAGAAAATTGATTTTGATGTTTGCATTCACATTCCTGCCTCTCATACTGAGGGATACGTCCTTTTTATATTACCTTAGTTTAATTCTGTTGGGTTGAAGAGTCACGGACTTATTCCCGAATAGTTACGAAATCGAACATGACCTCGGCCTACTGGTGTTGTTGTCTCTCAATGTAATCCATCCGTTTCCGATACAAAGATTCCATCTACAATATACTCAACAAATAATCAAACTATGTGTAGCAGAAACCGATGAGGGACATGGAGGAACCATTAGAGTCATCGATTATGGTCGTGTACGTCTCTGTTATTTGAAACTCCAGTGAAAAGATATTAAGGAGGTACTATGCACGCTCCCATTTCATATTCCCTATAATTTGATGAAACAGATCGCCCAGAACTCACGATAAACAACAAAAATACTTTGTAAGGATTTTATTCTGGCGTCATTTTGTATTCAGAGTGAAACCAGGCACTGGAACTAAACCTTGAATCTTTTCACAGGAAGAATGAAATACCACAAGAGGTTCGACAGCAATTGTTTGCTGGGGGATAAAGGGAAGGTTTTATAAAAATATATTTCCCTTCTTGAGTGGTTATACAATGGAAACATTGTTCTCTGATCTCTTACGAGCTACAATATGGGGGCTAGCCACACATACAGAATCAGAGCACAGAAATGTGCACATTATATTTTCTATGAACTATTTCTATCAAAATCGCAACACCTCATAGTTAAAACTTGTTTAATCATTTGAAGCACGAATCTCATGTAAGCAATATTTAAAAATACAGTTTCTGCCTCAAAGAAAACAATACGTCTCCATTACAAAGATCAAATGACTAATGTTGTTCACGGAAATAATAGCTGTTTGTTCTGAGAAACATACCCATAAATAAGTTATGTAGACAAAATGCAGTTACTGGATGTTAAAGCGGGAGGTATATAATGAAGAAACAGGAGGCTCTAGGAAAACGTACGGTACTCAGGTTTCATTAAAGAAAAATGCCTTGTTTCGTATTTTCTGAACCATATAAATAGCACACAACGACAGCTACTGTACAGAACAAGGATGCATGGGACTTTTTTAGAGTTCAGTTTCTCAAATAATTAATTTGCTAAATGTCTCAAACGATAAATTCAAGTCGTACCTTTACCTCCACATGAAAACTCTTAGCATATTAATAATAAGCATGCTGTAATACAGCGGTCTAACTAAATCATCCATAACTGATGTTTTTCGTAGTTTACCCCATTTCCTACAGTAAAATGCCAGGATAGTATATCAAATCTAAAACTTCTTGACGATGGTGAAGAGTCAATTGAATAAAAATTTCCTTGGATATTATCCATCGTCTAGTAAATATAAAACGTAAAACGACGTTTCGGAGATGGGACTCTATTTCCGTCTTCAGGTTCCTACTCAGTTGGGCCCACTAGATAGAGATAATCCCTATCTCCGGAGATAGGGATTAGTGGGCCCAACTGTGTAGGAACCTGAAGACGGAGATAGAGTCCCATCTCCGAAACGTCGTTTTACGTTTTATATTTACTAGACGATGGATAATATCCAAGGAAATTTTTATTCAATTGACTCTTTACCATCGTCAAGAAGTTTTAGATTTGACAGTACTTAATGTTATATTTGTTGTATGATGAATTCTACCTCATTACAGACTGCAATGAAAAACGACAGAACGGTGTAATATAATGAAGTAAAAGGGAAAAATTAAAAATAAACGAAAGGCCCAGACATTTGATGAGAACATAAAATGTTGAATCTTGTCTGATGACATAATTGGTGTAATTTTTATGTCACAACGTGAGTTGTACTGGACAAGAAATTGGCTAAATGAATGCGACTGGATACATTACAGACGTAAAAATAATTGTAGTCCATAAAATGTATTAGCAAGCTGGCGATGATATAAAAAAGAGTATACACAGATTAAAAAGTTATAGCTTACTATCTTATTCATTAAAGTAACAACACATGTTTATGTATAATTTTGAATAGAATAATTGCATAAAGAAAACTTTTCAAAAAGTACATGCAAGAATTTATATTTCTTGAAACGCTTGTGTCTATATAGGAAACTAGCTGAAACCCTGGATCAATAGTTATACCACGTACTGATTCATTTGTGACATAATTCCCACTGCATTAATTTTTCCAAATACATGCTCAGTTTCGCAGTAATCATTTTAATAATTTCTAAAGCAAGCTGTGTGCAACACAGATATACAGCTACGTTTTGCGATCCATATTCGCACATTTTAATATGTATATTAACAATTATTCACCAGTTTCCGCTGTCAACTGGTAATCTAACTGCAGATTTTGTGAGGCAACCACCACCTAATGCTCATACGAGTGAACGAAACGTTAGCTTTTCGTCTTCACGCGAAATAAAATTCTCCACAATCACGTTTTGACAATTCAAATATGGGACCCAGAATCTGCGTATAAATCAATTTGGCCGTGTGGAATGAAGAGTTGCCATATTTGGTCCTAAAATTGCATGTCAAGTACCGAGAAGTTTACGTGCGAACTGAATGCCAGAGTAACAATGTTTTCTCTGCTAACACAAATTCTAAAGATGGAACCAAACTTCCATACTGATAGGAAATTTGTGCGTTAATACGACTAAGATACGCATTCAGTTCTTAGTTTGTTTTATAATATAAACTAAATTAGTTAAGCCACTAGGAGCTGTTTCTATCTGAACACGTAAAAAGTCAAATGCACTGATACATATATATGCATAAAACCGAACACAAATACATACACACATACGCGCCTGCATGCTGATATTCATAAACATGCGTTCATATATACTTACCTATACTGTTCAGGTAAAGAAAGGAAGAATCAGGTTTGTAACTTTGCGTGTTTAATGGTGAACATCAATGTGGCGAAAGATATAACTTCGCCATCCGGTCCGATGCATTGCTCTCCTCCAGCACGGCGTGTTACTTCAGTGCCTGTTTTATAAACATGACATTAAAATACACTCTGTGGTATTTGCTTCAGCATGGGAGGGATACGAAGGTTTCTTATGGCTATAATTATTTTAATCTTAAACACGACTAGGAAATGTCCATGCTCTTGATCAAACACTCTTAAAAACAAGTTTACAGCAAGATAAATCAAGTATCTGTGCTGAATGAATAAATAAAAAAAAAGCGAACTTATGGATCAATTAACGCAATGGAACAGAATTATTTTTGAGAAGCTATTTTTCTGTCAACCTGTCAAGAAATTCCCCATATCATTTCGAGATATCAAACCAGGGCCTCAAATCACAGCCACTCGAGAGGCAATAACAGAGAGTGGTTCTCACAGAACACTAAGGCCCCTGTAAATCGGAAATGAAGTAGAAACTAACTAACTAATTAACCAGATGGCTTACCGAATCCGAAGGTTCATCACCGAATTAACCAAAGCCCTCCACAGGTACTGAATAAAAACACGTGGCTGCTATCAGAATATCCATTACCTGCTCATAAAGAAATGTATTTAGCTAAATATCAATCATCTTCTAAATTTTCCACTTCTTATCACAGAAACTTACTCAGAAACTATATTTTTTGTTATCGGACGTAACGTTAATGAAACCATGTTTCCACGTAATTTCAAAGATACTGAAAAAAATACTTTTTAATATCGTGTTAAAGAATTATTAAAGTATCGAAAATGACACATAAATTATTTTATAAACAGCCTTCGGAACAGAATCATGATCTTAACACAGGTTAAAAGCCTATCAATTCTATGTGGAATTAACTTGAAATTAGCCATTTAACATCGTCATTTTACATGTAGAAAGTACATAGTGTTGAGATGGAACATTAATATAAATAATAAACAGGTAAAGAATTGGAAAAAGTTGGCTGTGTTCAATTTCCAAATGTCTTCCCGACTTTAGCCTGGACGTTTTAGAAAATCCATTAGGAACATGAGTAAGAATAAACAATTATTTGCTCAGAATATGCAAAGGCGGATTACAAACCACTGCACAGTAACTTCTGTACCAAAGTACTCATAATATTTTTATATAAAACTTACTATAAGTTATCTTACTTTTGAAATCTCTCAAATATAAACGTTACCGATCTCAAACTTTGTAGAATGAAACATTGAATAGCAATGCAAATAATTTTTTTTTTAACGTGGATTGAAATTGCAGGTAAACCAATTTTTATTAGGCGGGATGACGAAGGTTCCTTGCTTTTTTTATGAAGGATGATATTGTGTTTGTCTCCAGATATACGACCGAAGTAGTAAAATTTAATATCTGCAATACCGGAAGACATTTCAATTCTACAGGACACTGACGGAGGAAACGGTTATAATGTTTAATGGCAGCTGACGTTTGCTGTATCGTAAATGCTGTAACATTCTGATTGATTCAGACGTTTAATTTTGGTTTATGTAAAAAAAATTTATCACTACATTTTGCGCTTGAAGGAACTATGAGTAGCATTTCGTGAAATTCTTGCTATTATACATTTCAGAATACTTATCTTCCTGTTTTTCCTTCCCACGTAATTAGTTTGTTGTAATTTATTTAAAGACGCTATCATAAAGTGAGACTATATTCTTCCGAATGAAAGGCTGATTAATGAACAACTGATTTGAAAGGATACGGATGGAAGAGATTATGACCTAATCATAAGATCATATTCAGTAAATTGCCTGGAAAGGCAAGGCGAGGCGAGACATTTGGAATGGGAGACTATGTTAGCGACCTACTTACACTTTTCGGAAATCAATTTTTTTTTTAATTAAAGTTTCTGGTTCAAGATATTATCTTGAAAACAAAATATATTTAAACCTACAACTTTCTGAGATCTCAGGTATTCACGTCTTTGAAGAGGATTGTGATTTCCTGCTTTATGACTCCGTATAAGGTGGTTACTAACGTTACGGAGAAACAACTGCAACCATCTTCAGGTTATAAATCACAAGATGGAAACTTTGGTAAGCAACTACAAGACTACACGGCTACATAACCTACAAGATCACAATCTGATAATCTCTCCCTGCGAAATGTTTCTTCCTAGATTATTGTATCTTTTAAACTTTTCTTTTTAACTAACGTTTTTAGTTTATGTTCTAAACTTGTTTGCCAACGAAGGGAGAACAATCTTGGATGGTAATTAAGCCGCACATTTAGTAACGTGGTCTTCAAAAGCTTTGTTGGAAGTGGGGCGAAGTTCTTTCGCTGCCCCTACTTCGCCCAGCACACACTAAATCACGGCACGGGGAAATGACTGTGTAACACTTCATCTGCAGCAAGTAGCACGCCTTAAAATCTACTGCGTCAAGACAGGAGACGTTCATAGTCGAAATGTCGCTGTAACGATTAGCATTTCGGTTTTGCGTTTTAAGTGCCCTGTGTTCCAATGTTGCCAAGGTCACCGGCTAATGCGACTGAGATTTTTCGTCGTGTTTCTCAGATCAACAAATTAAATGCTGGGATAGTAGCTTGAAGTAAGCCAATAATTTTTCTCTTCACATATTTCCTAATTAATAATATATCGACGCTACTAACCTTTGAAGAGTGACAGAGCGCCGTTAAAGAAATCGAGAATCAGTTGTATGTGAGAGGTCACAATTCGAATGTGGTCGGATGTCTGCTATCGTGCTTTTCCTCAGTCAGATAATTGCTGGGACAAATACTAGAGTGGCCACATCAAGGATCTTGAACTGGTCTGGATCATATATCACACTCAGGGAAATAAAAACATGTTATAAAATTTTCGTCAAGGAAATAACTACTTGGATGACATAGGCACAGATAGGACGGCAATGTTACAATGCATTTTAAAGTAGTAGGATGTGAGGGTTTGTGCTGGATTCAACTGGCTCAGGATGAGGACCGGTGTCTAGCTGTTGTAGAAGCTGTAACGAACCATCGGATACCATAAAACGGAGTAAATTTCGTGACTGACTAAACAACGATTAGCGTCTCAAAAAGGACTGTACCTCATTAAATTAGTCCGTTGCGTAATTTTGAACATTGATCGTACTGACAGTCCAATTATTTCTTAAAATCTTGCACTTTATGTATAAACGCACTACGCAAAGTAATTCTGGCGTATGGAAGAGACATGATCTGGTTACGTTTTGTGTATGTGTATATCATTATACTAACACAGGCATCATTAAGCCTACAAATATACCTGTGACTACTATTATATTTCACGTGGGTAGAACAAAATTGTGTGTTTTGTTTTACTCCATAGACCTTTATACTTTTCTGGGATTATGCACACAGATTGTTCATTATAAATAACTAATTATGATTTATTATATTTAATATGTGATTGTGTAACTCATACATCAGAAAGCCATCGCTTGTAGTCTTATTTAAACAGTTCGATCTTAATATTTTATGAAAATACCATACAGAACGATGTTTGAACACCTCTATCCTACATCAAATATGACGTAACATACATCAAAGATATATGCATCAGCATTCGCCATATCCCTGCCCCCCAAAATCTACATATTTCGTACATAATTTATTAGTAGTTTATTATCAACATATCATCATAACACATTTCATAATGATTCATGTTATCGGAGCCAAAGTAAGAATACATTTCGAGGGGAACGTGTTGTTCCGTTTCATCCTAACTAAATAACTGCATGGGGCACAGTCCTACTTTAAACACTAGTGGTAGCTTAGCTAGTCAAAACATTTTTTTTATGGAACCCTAAGATTTATTACCGGTAGAATTTTAGGTTCTCAAGGCTGTCTTCTGGTTGTAGTGCCGTGCAGTCTTTTTCAACACATCGCCCTGATGATGGAGGCAGTAAGGACCTCTATAACGTCGGTAAACTTCTATCAGACTACAAGGCGATATAACCCAAGAGAAAGCCATCTTTAGGTGAATCCAGTGCATATTTTCTCAACCAATTTAAGATCCCTTTTCACATTATCCCCATATTTACCCTGAGGTCGCCAATTTTTTTTCTTCAGATTTTACCGTCTAAAGTTCAGTACATATTTCACAGCTCTCCTATACGTGCTTCATGCACTTAAAATTAATGGCCAAAGATGAAGCTGACCACTCACATCTATCCATTACAAAGTTTAAGAATGAATTTTACCCTCACGATGTAGGGACGGCTTTAATATTATCATTAAAGTTATTTCAAGACTACAGACTGCTATTGTGTTGAGTGTGGCGAGAATTTGGGCATCACACAACCAAGCAGTAAAATGAAACGTTGGTATACTCCCAGAAGCGAACTCCTTAATTAAATCTATGAAGCTTAATTACATGTTTCATTTCGATGCATGAAAAGCACTGGATGATCCGACTTCATGCCCTACATGGAAGGGGCGGGGAAATGCTGGTGTGCAGAGAGCGAATCAAGAGCACGTATATATTTAATAATACCACAGGCCATGTGAGATTTCTTACTTTCAACTGTTAAGTACTAGAACTAACAATTCAAAACTGTGCTGTTAATTTCACAGGCACCGAAACACTAGCCAGCATATTAACCTCTGTGTTCTCTTCATTGTACTGCAAGGATCGAACAGTAAATTCCAGGACATTGTTTTTCACTGTTGTACTTGGAATGGAATGACCAGACTTGGTATATACTCTATTACATAGGGTACGTCCGATAATGTATGGGAGAGTATGAACTTTAATATTATTACATTGCTTCATTACTGTTAAAGATAATAATGTAGCAGGATAACGCTATATCATTAAATTCTTCAGTTACATGCAAATCTCTAAATATTCTGTCTGTGTTTGGAAACAACCTTTTATCCGTAAAATAAAATTTTATTATATTTACCCTTTTCCTGCCCCTTGCTATGACATCTTATACGGTTTAATGCACAGATCGATCTATTTTTTATTTACGTATCTTATCGTAATGCAGCGACATATTAATAAACAATAATATTAAGGTTTTTCAATGTCACATAAGCCTATTTATGTTGTTAGAACCTGAATTTTATAATAATTAAAAACAGTTAAGCTTTAGTTTCTTGTAGAACAACTTTCGTATGTCAGTTACGAAGTAAAAGTCTATTTCATTTTTCACTTTTCATTAAGTTTATTAAATATGTACTGTGCGTAGGAAAATAATATAACATACAACTAGTTACAAACATGACCTAAGAACTTATTAAAAATTGTATTAAAATACGCAAGAAACTCTGTAAAAAAAAGGGCAAAACACTGAGAATGTGTCCGTAAGTAAAAAAAATCTCACAAATGTTTCGCATAGTTTCACTTTCTAGTTCTATTTTAAACCATTTCTTCTACTCCACATGCAGTCAACAAGGCCTACTAATTAGCTCAGAAATGTCAGAGATACGGAACATAATAAAGAGCCTGTTCTTTATGAGGAATGTTATCTTTTCATCAGAAATAAGATGACTCTATTAGATTTCTTTGAGTTACACCCATCTTCTTGCATGCTAAGTTTATTACGCAGGCAAGTCTAATAAAGGCTCAGTCATGTGTCGGCTCGCTGTTTACTGCCATTCTAAGAGCAGAAACTCATTTACTTATGAATGCGTTTATTGGTTGAATTTACACTAAACTCATGCAACGAGTTCTGCATCTTTCACAGACTAACAAAAGGCCTATCCTGATGGTCCAAGAACTCGCAGCACGAATGGGAGATATAAGACATCTACCCAGAATGATAGTCTAAAATCTTAAAGAGAGAAGACCACTAAAATTGCATTAAAATTGATCATAAATGAAAATGAATTAAAGATGCGAATTGCATTCATAAGGTTCAGTACAGGCCCCAGAGGACTGTTGTAACAACAAGCATTCGAAGGACATAACTTAATTAAAATGGTTCTAGAAAATCTGATTTTACCCAGCAGATCAATTCCACTACTTTGACGTAATGCCAAGTTTCATAGGTCTATCTTCTCATAAAAATCGCAACCTGACTATATTCTGAGTCATACAAATCCATTCTGCATAACAAGATATCTATCGCAGATCAATTTTTATATTAACAACCCATTTAAGTGCAGACTCTCATGTTGCCTCTCCTCCTGTGGCTTTCACACCAAAGTTTTGTACGCTTCTATCATTTTCGTCAAAAATACCCAACCCCTCACATTCTCCCAAATTTGGTCATGTCAGTAGTTAAACAGCCGGTAGAGAATACAACTTATGAAGGAACTAATTATACAGTTTTCATCCTCTTACATTCTTCTCTTACGTTCAAATATCGTTGTCAGTATTATCTTACAAATAATGTACACAAATTCAGTATGATAAATTATTGATTAATTATTTATTAACTAATCTGTTTTAACTGCATAGGGTTTATTGTCAAATAAGGTAAATATAATAGGAAATAATTCCTCTTTTAGTGATACACACAAAGTGAACTACTTTCTTCCGAGACCAGCCAAATGTGGGGACAGAGTTCAAGAATGAAGCTTAAATAACATCGTTAAACAGGCTAAGAAGCAACCCTTAATGTCTACAGTTATACAGAATAAAAGGCAGTCATTGATTTCGAACGAGAGACAGAAATACAATTTTGTGATATAAGAAGAAATTCTAGTTTCAGTTTTTTACAGAATAATCAATGCTTAGAAGTTAAACTGTGAGACATATCGAGTACAGCTGAAGTAGTATTATCCGGTGTTTCACTTGGAGATATACTTCATTACGATGCTCCGCGACACAAATGATAATGTATAATCTGAACCATCGATTTGGTTCGATTATAATCTAAAAATATCGGAATTTAATCACTAACTGACTTACTGTGTCATCACAGGAGAAGTGGAATCAGTTTTGAAGTCTGAAAACCCGAGTTTCCTGCAGACTATCGGGACTGAATTTCTATTCCTTGCTTGTGCAGTTCACAAGTCGCTAGTGTCCTGTTTCAGCATTATCCTTCAGTTCGACCTCTGATTCTACACAGGAAGTTAAGACACCTTCCTACACTACAAGCCAAGTCAAATATTAGCTTTCGCTTCAACCGAACCCTCCCTTCGTCGTTTGTTGACTTGTATCTGTTTTTGAGTCTACGTGGGATAGTGTTTGGAAACTAAAGGTAAATACCCTTCTTACTACAACATGGTTCCTTCATTTGCCTCATTTTCTTCACAGTTCTGCAATAGAAAAGCCAGTCTGGATACCACTGTCTGATACAAGCGACCTCAGCCCTTTAAGATCTGAGTTACATACACCCTATCATATGGACTCACGGGCTGACGGGTTATAATTGAGGTCAATTCATTGTCAGCGCAGACAAAGCAAACAAGTATGATAGCATTCATAACAAAGTGCAGTGCACATGGTAAATTATATTAATATCGAGTAACAATTATACAAAACAAGTTTGTGATAAAATGTTCACGGGTTAAAGCATCCTTAACAGATCTATGTTTTCGTAATGCAAATTACGTTGTTCATACGGATATTTGCCGTCCCGCAGCAATCTATTTGATTACCACTTTGGATCTATGATTCGTTTTAAATGTATGTGGGTATTGTGTTCAAGTGCAGAATTACAGAGAACAGTAAACCGTTTTTATGGCAATTCGAAGAACGAAAAATGACTAAAAAATACCGCAACTCTTTTCTACAGTACGAGAATTAAAATTTGCTTTATTGTTGAGAAAACGAGAAAACATACCTGACTGCTGTATTAGAAAATTCTTTCAGGATTTAAAACTACATATGCCGTAGGTAACGACAAAGGAATTTCCAGTTGTACTTTAAATCTCTCTTAGTTAGTCTTTGAGACAGAAAGAAATTGTCACTGGAATTTTGAACCCACATTCCTGAACAAGGAATCTGGTTCATTACGGATTTTTCTGGAGTCTCTTTCCTATTATTTCGAAATCAAAATTTTTATTTTGTGTGTGTGTCTAGAGATAGCCTGGTAAGCCGCGTCAAATTTAAATGATAGGCTAAGTTACAATAAAAAATATGGAAGGAATTTGAATTTATACTTTTCACATATGTTATTAGTTAAAGAGGATAAGATGGATCGAGCAGCGGGCATAGGGGAGACGCATACAAAATTTTGGTTGTTAATTCTGAAGGGAAGAGACCATTCGGAAGATCTAAGCGTACATGAGAGAATGCTATTAAAACGGAACTAAGGAAAATAGAGTTTGATGGGTGTATATCAGATTTATATGCCTCAGGATAGGGGCCGGTAGCGGTATCTTGTGAAGACTGTAATGGTCTTTCAGGTTAAATACAAAGCGGAAAATTTATTGACTAGCTGAGCGCACTATTAGCTGCTCCAAAAGGACTCTGCTGGATGAAGTTAGTTAGTTAAGAGGAACTGATAATAAATATTTTAAAATAAAGCTAGGAATAAGTGTCTGGAACGATAAAACAATCTGGAATAATATATTTAAACTACTTTGTCTAATTAGGAGCATATTAATTTCATGTAACGTACGGTACCTTTCAGTTCTCCAGCTTTGTTTCACACCGAGGAATTAGGGACTATAAATCGAGATGTAGAAGATTTGAGGGACGCGTAGAACGAAAAGTGTACCAGAAAGTAGACACACGATTTTGGCTGGAAAACTTGTGGAAGAGGAGGACATTATAACACCTATGTAAGATCATCGACTACTTGGTAATTGTAAAGTACAGAATAAGTGGCACAAATAGGGGGAGGGAGGGGGGATAGAAAAATGCACACAAAGCTGTACTCGGAAAATCTGAAAAGAGGAGGCGACTTGTGAGATCTAGGCGCAGGAAATACAACACACATTACACAAGCCGTTGTTGAACTTGGACCATATATTCTGAGGGCCATTAACATCAGAATGTCTGTAAATTTACACTGTGTACTCTGTCAGACTGAAGCTTAGACACGCTTCTTAGTTTGCATACTTCGCTTCGTTCAGTTTGTTTAATCCATCATATTTATCGACTGCAAAATCGCAAGTGTGGGAGAAAGGTTCTGCAGAAACATTCTATATATTACAGGATATTAAAAGAAAAGATAGTTAAAAAGTAATTCGTAAAGTCTTAGAAGGATTTCAAATACAATTTTGCGGAAACAAATAAGAGAAGAACATAAAATCTAATACTGAAACTCACAATTTTCTAATCGCTGTAGCTTGAATTCAAGTAGTGGATACATTCACCTGCTGCCTCTTACGTAATCTACTCATTCTATCAGTACACATAATTGACAGCTTGAAACAACAGTGGATGGAAAGAGAGAAACTGGTTATGGACAGTAACGAGGCGATATATATCTGAGGTAGTATTTCCTACAAATACATTTGTGAGGTGCTAATTAGGTTAATAATAAGGAGTACGCCCATTGACCAACGAAAGAACTGACGATTTTCGTTGAATAAAGATCTTTTACAAAGAAAATAGTGAAGTTTCCAACTAAATAACTTGTCATTTATGCGTCATTGAACCGAAGGTTTAAATAATTACAAACATTAACTTGTCACGGGAATCCCTTTTATAATGCTGATACCTTGCACTGGCAGTGACAAATGACTGTGAACCAACGTGGAAGGATGGGAATTTTTGTTTTCATGATTATTGCTATTAAAGGGCAAAGATTCTCCGAAACTTTAAAACAACGTCAAGAAGAAGTATGGAGGATTATCGATAAAGTTTCGAGCATTCTTAAAACCAGGCACAAGTGAGTCGTCTGCTTCGTATCTGGCCACTTTACACTCGGAGAAGAAAGCCGTAGTCAAAATTTTGTACGCATTTCTTTTCTGAAATTATTGTTACGAAAGAGAAGCTTACACACTTTACACCACCAAAGGATTTAGGATATTGAGATGTATTCATTTTTTCGAATGTTGCGTAAGTTGTCATGAAATTTCAGACAGTCGGTGAATTGCACAGTCTTCCACCATTTGTAGTTCCAGCAGAATGCGATTATAATGGTATACATGAAGACACTACAAGTTCTTTCGAGAAAAATAAAGAAAAACGAGAAAGGAGGGGAACAGCCTGTGGCTTTTTAACTGTAGTCTTACTCGTGTTTTTAACTTGCTTGCCTGTTTCCTCCGTCGGTCGCTGAGCAATAGTCTTGCCTTGTTGCATAATATCTGATGTGTCTTTTTTTCTTCTTCTAAGCTTCTTTAAAAACCATCTTATTTTCGTAATTTGCTTTAGTACTGGTAAAAAATGTAGCCTTTTGTTGCACAACAACACAGCGTTTCTGAGACAGCGGTTATATAACCCAACGTTGTCGCAATAAAACCAAGCGCTGAACGCCTTTAATACTCAAGTGTGCAACTGGGGATGTTAAAAATAGACTGCTCAAAATACTCCTGTGTAATCTTATATCCATTATTTACCTATAGTTTAAAAAGATTATTAACTCTAGGCGGACTAATAAAATATTTGATATTTTAGGTTCTCATGGCGGCGAGTTTGAAGATGGCTGTCTTCTGTTTTTATTTGCTCCATGATGACAGGATGATGGAAGCAGCAAGTATCTCTGAAACGTCTGTAAACTTCTACCGGACTATAAGGTGCAACAAAACAGAATGAATCCATCTTAATAAAACTTTTCGTTTGCTGAAGAACGAAAGTTCACTGAAGGTTGTGGAATTATAAATAAATCAGAAGATTGTCAGCAGTGTTATTCCAGTGAAATCCGGCAAATTATTACATCTTATACCAGTCTTCATTGCTTGATCATTCCTTACGTTTCGTTGAATATCACAGAAGAATTATATTTCTTAAGCCTAATATCTTCAACGGGACTCGAGCCCAGGACGAGTTTTCGAGGTTATGTCACTTGACACTTAATCTCCTCGTTGAAGGGAACAGCTTTGGCCTTGGCACCGTTCTTTTATCTTGCTTAGTTTCCAAACTATATAAATCATATTTACCGGGATTCGAACTCAGGACATTTTAGGAATTTTGACATTGAAATCTTTTCATGGTTTTATGGCAAAAGCACGCCAGTTTCTGGTCTGAAGGAGCAAGCAGACTGAGTTTGGTTGAAATCGGCCTATCCGCTCTCTAACTATAAACGAACTAGCATACAAACACAATTGAAATTTAATATAAAAAGATTTACGGGTCTTTGATTCTGCGCTGTCGTATAGGACTGCACACGGTTTCATTAGAAACACCATTTATACACCACGTAGGTGCACGCGATGTTCATATCGTACGATGTACATCTTATATATAATAGGACACTGTTTATGATTACGCGTGCATTTTACACATGACTGCCCAAGTTCTCAATTAAGATGCAAGATGGCAAAACATTTTATTTTACAAGTGTTGCTACATTTAGGCAGGCGGAGTTTTAAGATGCTTTTAAAGAAGATAAAGATACGAAAGGGAGAAACAATATTAAAACACGGAATTTTAGTAAATTTTTTGTGTTTCCTATTGTACGTAGGTCCATACGATGTATATATTTATGAATATTTGCCCTTCACGTAAATTTTTTCTGTTTATTGCACTCCGACAACTAGTTTGATGTACCTCCATGGTGACAGAAGGCTTCTGCTCTGCGCTATAACATCTGATCTCAACGACGAAACACAAACAGATCACGGAAGTAGGGGGAGAAATACAAAAATGTTACAGGAAACTAGCAGATGATCATCAGACTCTCCGCGAAAGAAAAGAAGCAGACTTGATGACAGTTTGTTTGGATATGCGCAGGTGATTCAAGTAACGACGTCGTGATGATAAAGTCACCAGTAGAACACTCATGTCTACTGATGGCATCTTCGAAAGAGGCCAAAATCTTTTGCGTTTCCGTGTCCTGCACAAAAACCTGACATTAAATATAACTCCCCACAGAACTCTCAATGGAGCAGAGTAATTTTTGAGAACCTCAGATGTTAAAGATCTTCCCAACCCTTTATGGAGACAAAATGTTCATTACCGTGATCACAAAACACTGCTACTAGTCAGTATAATAAGCGATCTGAAGCACCACGTCACAAAAACGCACAGGGGGAATGGAGGCAAATTGAACGAATTCTTATTTTCGTGTTAGAGGACATTTGGGGACAAATATCACGCTCCGGTATTTTGATATCCGTAGAAGCAGATCCCTGCTCACGTTAATAATAATAAATAATTCAATTCAATTATTTATTATTAGTGTGCTATATCAACAGCCAGAAGGCAGATTACACATACAGGACAAGAGATTAGCATACGAAAACAATAATAAATATAGAAGGTAATAACAAGCAGAATGTAAAATAATAATAATAATCCATTATGAGGATCAGGGACATGCAAATACAAATATGCTTGAAATTTCCTCTATTATTTGCTAGGCAAAAGCAGAGAGTGGCGAGAAATGGTTGCTTGTCTCGACCGATATGTATTCATGGGTTACTGTGTGCAATGCCTCCCCATTCTGCATCTTATCTGTTGGTTCAACATACAAAGTTCATTTCCCATCTGCAATTCATTATTACAGTGCTGTGTGGTAGGAGAGGAGAAACCACTAAAACGCAAATAGACACCAGAATGGTTTTCCGTTGGATGACAAACGTGGTAATTGGTAGGAAGAGGGTCCTTTTCTTGGCATAAGTGCAAATATGCTGTTCTAAAAATATCTTCACATTTATGAGCCATAATGCTGTGAAACAGAAGATGTTCTCGTCTGATGTTGTGATTCGTCTCAACGACTACAAAGCCACGTCCATTCTTATGGGTCTGTGGGCATGTTTGCTGCAGCCATAAGAATGCTCGCAAAATAGCTTCTATTTCTATACTGAAAATTTACGTAATCATTACTAATAGTGGGCAACCAGGCCACATAACAGATGAATCAATACCTTTCTGAAATTTAGAATAACAATACAAAATAATAGAAATGAAGCAAAACATTATTCCAACAGAAAAGTACACGTGTTGTTAACCTAGGTACTAAACGAAGTTAAGGGGCCAGGTTCAAGCTCCGATCGCTTTAACATGAAGAAAGTACCCACGGTAGCCATTGAAAATGTTCCGGATAGTTTAGGATAATGATGATGATGATGATGATAATAATAATAATAACTGATAAAATAATATAATGACCTGTGTTCGTCACGCTCGACTGTTTGAGTGTGCCGTTCCAGCAATGTGGAAATATTTGAAATTTCGTTCTGACGACGGCAACTCTGGAAGTAAGAAATGAAAGTGAAGGTATAGTGGCACATGTGGTATGGTATGGCAAGAGTCTGAAGTCAGGAGGACTGTTTTGTGTTGATGCATTTGGCAGTCACGGTGAAGATTTTTTTCACATTTAGTTTACTTTGTAAAATATTATAAATTTTGTCTTTCAGTGTGATTTGCAAAGATCATGTTGCAATGAAATGTATTACTGTTCAGAATAAGAAAGTTTCATTCAAGTCAATTTTGACGAATCATACAACGTTAGTATTAATAATAACGATAAATATAAAAAATAATAATAATAATGTAAAATTCTGGAGGATTTAAATTAGATGCGAAGATTAAATTTCGTAATTACCTTAGCTAATGGGAGCATCTGATACTAAATCTATTCTAAAGAATAAACTTAGGAAATGTGAACTCAGTACTGTGTAGAAAACTTCCCGATGGCAAACATTCTGGTAAGAATGAAGGAGCAGTGCTGTGATATAGTTGGTTCAAGTCTTGTAAGACTGCTTTGATGTCAACTCCGCAGTAGAAATCCCTTTACATGAAATACAGAGGAAAAAAGTGTGCTAGCGTGTGGTTTCTATATTTGTCGTCGTACAGGGAAATCTGAGATGTACTTTAAATACGTACAAATATTTTACTTCTCTGTACGAATTATACGTTCGACAGAGCTAAAATTATAGGCCTCTGGGTTTCTCATGTTTCGCTGGTCACAAAGATTTTTCCTTTTCTTGGGGAAAATCAAATAGAAAAGATTATTTGGAAAGTATTCTTTTTGGATCGTGTTCTATGGCAATATGAAAGCAGAGAAATAAAACCGGGTTAAAGTTATTTCTGACGTAAGCATGCAAAGCGAAGTCTGAAATGTGCCCTTCAGTTTCAAAGACAGAACTACTACACTCAAAAGGAAATTTTCATGTGTTTCTCTACTTCTTATCCTTATTCTTCAGAATTACAATAACTGTCATTTGCAGTACATTAACATATAAGCAAAATTTGTTGCGAAAATTTCCTTAAGGAAAATAAATTTCTTACGAATGTACTTGAACACTGACTCGACCATAAGAACTGCGATAAATGGATCGATATGACATGAACGAAATGAAACAGAAACACACACAACATATTAACATTTAGTTTCGGGCGACGGAGAAAGTGGTCCTCGTACAATTATACTAACTTCCAAATTTCTACGGATTTCAAGTTGTCACTGCGGTGAGTGTGGTAGAAGTTTACTGGTGTTTCAGAGATACTTCCTGCCTCCATCATCAGGCTCTGAAATGTTGGTATACTTCTACAACACTACAAGGCGCTAAAGACCAACATAGATTGGACAGACACATTGTATCAAATAAAACTGAAATTCATCGAGTAATTTTGACTATAAATCATGCAGACAGACGGACGGTCACATTATGCATTTACTTCTGGTAAGTTGTAGAAAAAGAGACAATTTACAGGCAGGAACATTGCATCAATCCAGATCTAACATTCATACTGATGCAGTGTGTTTAGACACTCGTGGCACAAAAACAGAAATTACATATTTTTTTAGAATGGAAGCAATGTTAAATATCAGTTCACTTTGACTGTTCATGTCGATTGTCACTGACACTGTAAAGTCGTAAGATTTGAGGTTTTCACAGTTGTAAGTATAAAGATTTCTGTCTCCTGGGTTGTTGAGCTGTGTAGTCTGGTCGATCGCCCTGATGACGGAAGCAGTATGACCTGTGAAACGTTGGTTAACATCGACCAGACTACACAGCGTTAACAACCCAAAAAACAGAAATCTTCATATTCATCGCCCTGATGATGGAGGCAGTATGACCTCTGAAACGTTGGTTAACATCGACCAGACTACACAGCGCAACAACCCAGAAGACAGAAATCTTCAAACTCATCGCCCTGATGATGGAGGCAGTATGACCTCTGAAACGTTGGTAAACATCGACCGGACTACACAGTGCAACAACCCAGAAGACAGAAATCTTCAAACTCATCGCCCTGATGATGGAGGCAGTATGACCTCTGAAACGTTGGTAAACATCGACCAGACTACACAGCGCAACAACCCAGAAGACAGAAATCTTCACACTGTAAAGTTACTTAGTCACTATATATTACGCAATAAAATTGAACGCAATTTTTCAATATATTTATTTTGGCTTTGTATTTGCTTTTATTTTAGATCGCAGAAGAGACACAGAAAACAGTTACAATTTTTAACAAAAAATGGTGTTATTAAAACACTGAAAATATTATGAAATTTAAAACCTATCATTAGAAATGACCGCAATATTAATCACAGATTTAATATAAATAAATGCAATGGAAAAATCCTGAATGTAGATGGGGTTTAGGAACATGCAAGTATGTCTCTGATGATGTTTTTGATGGTGATCATATGTTGCACGGACATAACGCGAGTCAAGTTTCAATCAACTCTGAACAGAAAGAAAAGTCTGGCGCAGTGTGTTTAGTCTACAGAGAGATAGAGTACTGAAGCTGGAGTCAGAGCAACAAACAGAAATCTACAATACTGACTGGAAGAATTATCCGCGTTGATGTGTCCAATATTTGTCTCTCCAGCTGCAAGAAGAATGAATTCTCATATCACACAACCAAGAGTTGCATCGTCGTTGTAGCTCTTTATTCGATTCTAGGATGGTACCTTATGCCCTTTTAGGAACAAATACACCGCACATTCTATTGTTTTTCACGCTTATGTAACTTTATAACTACAATGCATTGACAAAAGCACTCAGATAGTCAAGAATGTGCCTGCTTCAAAAGAACGTGAATGTTCATCGCAGTGTTGACATAAGCCAGCAATCCGATCATTGTAGTTACGTTTTAATCTTAGTGTTCATGTGGAAGAGTCGAATGAAAGTCGATACCGGAGACAATGCAGATTTAATCCTTTGAAATCCCTATTGTCAAATGATGTTAATAAGACGGCCCGCGAACGCCTGAGTTGGGAGAAACGTGTTACTGAATATAGGGCCATGAAGTCCTGTTTGTTTGTAAATCCTCGAAAAATAATCAACGTTTGTTGAGGTAATTCGAATTTTGAATGTAAAATGTCAACTTAATTATCGCAAAGCTTGGGATGTCACTTCGTCACATTATATTTTGAACAAGGAAAGGATTCTGGAAATCTTCCACGTTAGTTCCCGGACACTGCGTGTATATACTTGGCCTTGTATGTTTATTATTTTACTGCAACCCGTGAAACTTTGTATCAAGACAGATAATAATCACAATTTTTATAGTTTAAATATTAAATGTGGCGACTACGCACAATTTTGAGGTTAAGGCTGTCAACCTGAACTTACTAAAAATCAATAGCTGTTGATAGTATGTATTTATATGAATAATTTAGCTTGCATATTCAAATACATATCGTTAGCTTTATCCATTTTATACACATTGAAGGAAAGAACTTGATGTACATTCTTCCTACTTAAACACTCCATGGGACAAAGTCACCAGTTAATCATGAAATTTCTTGCCTTTAATGGGACCAAAATGTTCATTGTCGTGTTCACAAGGGCCAGCCATTGGTTGATATTCTACGTAAGATGAATCTAGTATACATCATCACACTCGTCTTCCATAATATATATTTTACATTATAACTGAATCCTTCTATCTATGCTTATGTCTCCCAACTGGTCTCTTCCCTTCAGGTTTATCGGATAAGTCCAGAAATGAAGTAATATTGATACATTAATCCTGTTTTAGGGGGAGGATTATAAGACTACAAATGAATCAATGTATCAAAAAATACTTTGACTATAACAATACTTTATGAAATAACAATATAAATGAATGAGCAGTATTAATTGGGGAAAGGAAGAAGAAAGACAAAAAAATATTGTTATAAAATTCAACTGAACAGGTATTTTCGGGTCACTTGATGTACTCTGCGATTTTTTTTTTTTGCGATTTATAAATGCACAGATTTCGCTAGTCCAATTAGCACTGTCACAAAGCGGGGACAACGGAGCAAACATTGGGCACAGAGATGTGTTCGTTATGCTATTGTTTCAGACTTGTATGTAAAAGGACTAACATTTGAATGTAACATATTTTAAGCTACTATCACATTAACGACTGCAATTAAGGGTAATTGGATTCGGCCTCCTCATTAACAGTAAATGATAAAAGTCAGACAAATTTAGTTTACATTTGGATCCAACAGGGAGAATAAAAGAGACAAAAGTAGACAGGTGAGTGAGCTACGGAAAGCTGTAGTATAGAGACACAAAGTAACGGAAAATACGAGGTTCTGAGAGCAGACAAGAGATGACGAAGAGAGACTCCACAATAAAGAGTTGGCTTTCTTTCATGAGAAACTCAGGTAGTATTATTTTTCTGTGGTTCTTCGTCAATTACACCTTCCTAACTTAACCTTAGAGTTTACACTTTTATTTGGCTTAGATGGTTGGATCGCACTGAAATGAAGCAGAGTGTGGACTGGTCTGAGTGAAAGGATGTAGAATAAAGCGGTCTTTGCCTATTTTAAGGCAAATTTTTAATGTGTGGTTTAAGGCAGTGATATTCAAGCTTTTTTGTTCGCGTACCTCCAGATATAATTTATCTTCAACTTTTTACTCCCAAAGTTGTTGGTGTATAATTCAAGTTATACAGAGTATACAATCCGCATCTAAAATAAATTAAATTACTGATTATTCAGTGTTTATCATAAAATAATATTTCTTTTTTAAATTTCACGTACCCCCTAAGATGTCTTCGCGTACCCCCAGATATAATTTCTCTTCAACTTTTTACCCTCAAAGTTGTTGGTGTATAATTCAAGTTATACATAGTATATAAATCTAAAATAAATTAAATTACTGATTATTCAGTGTTTATCATAAAATAATATTTCTTTTTTAAATTTCACGTACCCCCTAAGATGTCTTCGCGTACCCCAAGATATAATTTCTCTTCAACTTTTTACCCCCAAAGTTGTTGGTGTATAATTCAAGTTATACATAGTATATAAATCTAAAATAAATTAAATTACTGATTATTCAGTGTTTATCATAAAATAATATATTTTTTTTAAATTTCACGTACCCCCTAAGATATCTTCGCGTACCCCCAGTTGAATACCACTGGTTTAAGGTACTGAGGAAAACAACTAAATGCTCTTAATAAGTTTATCTGGCTTCAAGACCGAGATTAGAGGTCGGGTTTCCCGCATAGGAAGCTAGGCGATCTGTCAATGGATGCGAGCAACACCAGCTGGAGAAGAATAATGCTTCGTATCGTTCATTTTGATTTATTGTTATAGTCCCCGTATCGTTCTGCCTGTCAATACAACAATTTCAATAGACGGGATCAGTACATAAGCAGATGGAACGGAAGCATTACTTTTCAGAACGAAACAAAAGTAGAGGAAAATCATGAACACCGACCATTACTTTGCTACATACTTCTGTGTACGACGATGGAAGTATTTGTTGTGTATACGATTGTTTTACGACGCTGAAACAGCTGCTGAAGCTATGCACAGTCGAATGAGGTACACTAGAATAATAGCGAAGAATGACAAAACAAGTAAGAACCAGTTGCCTATTTTACTACGGCACTGAACCAAATTTGACAGGAAGGAATAAGGAAAACCTCGAAAGTCATTCGTTACAACACATTTTTAACCAGTTTCGAAATGAGTACATCTTACGTACGTGAAATAGCTTATTTGTAGAAAACAGCTTTACTGAAAGACAAACTGTCGAAATTAATGCTATCGTTAACAACTTTAAACATCTATATAATACTAACAAAATTCTATTCCTACCTTATAAAATACGCTTTCATTACAATTGATCAATTGACTAATATTATTTATTGAAATAATCGCTGTTTGTTCTTCGAATCTTAAGAAATCTATATGCAAATACAATATGTGGGCAAAAACTGCAGATTTATCAAATGTTAGGGTATTCAGAACATACAGTTACGTCTTGAGAGATAGGAAACACGATCAATAGACCCCAGCAGACGACATCACCTTCAAGAAAGCAAACTAACCAACCAATGAATGAACAATTCACTTTTATTATTTCAGGAATAGGAAACATATTAAAAGCAGAATTCTAGGTAAAATAAATGAGATCGTTCCTAACAGTAGGATGAATAATACGTCCATTTTGGCATTCCTAAGAAGGATCTGAAGAAAATCATGGATATTTCTCAGGGATTCGATATGGCAGTTCTCGAAAAGGGTGCGTTGTATTATATACTGTGTCATTTGGGTCGGCGCAGTCCATGAAAAACCTTGATGCCATCTCGTGCGCCTTGCAGCTGTCATTTGTCCATGTTCATCTTGAACATAACCTTGCTTGCTCTGTTTTTGTGCATCACAGGCGAGTGTTGCAAGCTGCGATAGTAAAAATCACTTACAGGCCTATCTGGTGTTGAAACGGTCGTTACAAATTGTGTACCAGTTTCATGTAGGCCGAGATAAGACGAGCGAATGGAATATATCACGACTGTGCCTTAGTGGCGCGTGCTTCCTCCAAGATCTGTTACTGCTGAGGGCAACGTATGGACCCGATAGAGAGAAGTTTGGGTGGGGGGGTAGGGGGTGTGTGTGAAGGGAACTGTATAACGAGGAGCTTCATAATGTGTACGAAAGCATCATAAAATCAAGGAGGTACACATGGGAGAACATTGTAGCACGTATGTGGGAAATTATATAATAAATTAACAAAACTAACCAACTCCATGGAGCATATTTCTGCTTTAGACACTGATAGTAGACCTACGCTCAGCATGTCAATAAATTTCTTGCCTTGTGTGGAAACGGAAGGGTCATTACTATTTTCGCAAGAGCCCACCACATTTCGCTATTCAGAACCAAATATATCCAAGCTACACTCCTTCGCCTTTCTCATCCGGATGCAATTTAATATTCTTCAAACCTACTCCTAGGTCTTCCCAGTGGTCTATTCCCTTCAAGATTTAAAACCAAAATCTTGTAATCATTTCTCAGAGAGAAGGGCCACTTGAGAAGTCTAAGATTCGATGAAAGAACAACAGTGAAAGGGGATATTAAAATAAATCTTTAGATTTCATAAAAAGAGGATAATTTGACTCTCATTAGTCGTTCTGAGAGTCAAATTATCTGTTCCATAGAACTAGTTATGAGGCAAATAATTTTATCACTTTGATTTCTTTGAACAGACTATAGGCCTATGCTCTCCATGTTACAAATGTCTTACATGGAAGTCATATGCCTTAATGTATTCAGTACATATCCATGTTTACGTGTCTGAGAAATTTGATGATGATTTGAGTTTTACGTAAAGTGAACCAATACTGTTCGAAACTACAGCCTACAATTCTGTTTACCCTCACTAACCGCTGCTTTGGGGCCAGTTTTATAGTCTGGTTTTAGAATACGCGAAGCTGTAAATAAGCGACATTAGTTTCACTTTAAACAATGCTGAAAATAATGTTGATGTGTCACTTCGCAAGTAAAATTTACAGCCCAGTGAGAGTGATTAATCTTCCTTAAATTTCGCCTGTTTATCATTTGTTGTTGTGAGGCAATTTATTTAAACCATCTTCAAGTTGTGTTTGCTGATTCCGGACGAGATTGAAATTTAACAATCATATTTTACCTATATCATCACATTACATCAAGATAAGAACGCGCTGTCTGCCTGCAATTGTCTTCTCGCTGTACACGCGCTTGCTTTGCGTTATCGGACATCTCTACCTGCCAGTACCAAGTTTCAGCTTACATACCATGTAGTTAAAACCCTTTGTCTCCCCAATTGGAAGAACAACGATCGAATCTAGTCATCGTTCAACCTGTCCTCTTGTTTCATGTTCACTCTGCGTCTTCCTCGGGAAGATTTCGCAAACACGACCATCGTGACACGACACTCTTCCATCAACTGCTGGTGGCAATCGAGAGAGTACGAAGGTGGAAGGTAACGAAAGGTTAATGTCTGTTGACCTCCGCATGCAAAGGATTCGCTGATTGTGTTTCTTTTTTCAGTTTATGGTCTTATGTACTCAGTGCCTTGAAGTTGATGTGTTTAAAACTTTGCATCCCACTCGTATGTGTTATCTGCTTTAAGAGTTATTAACATTACATTTTGGTATTTATGGGTTTTGTATTATTCTTATTGTAAACAGCATTGAGCAATTTACCATTGTAATGGAGAAGTGTTTTCTTTGTGGTACGGACTGAATTCTTAAATGTTATGTACACGAGCTGTGGCTTCGAAGGAATAACGAACGAATGATTATTAAAGATGTTAGTGAGTTCATTAGGTCCACTCTCCTATCAGAATTCTTGTATCATTTCTTTTTTTCCCCTCTAATTGTCCACTCGTACATTATTCTTTACCTTGTTTCTGTGATTCACCAACAAATTCCTTCTTTATTTATTCCCTTATACTTCTTTATTTCTACAAGTGGCATACTATCGCATATTCAGTTACTACGATACTGGCGTGGGTGGAACCTAGGGTAAGCATTGAACCTACATATATCCCTTTGAAACATAATAGAGAAAAAACATGTTATAATATTTATATATACCTTATGAAAGCAGGTTGCAAAAAAGCTGTTAATGCCGTCAGTAGACACAATTAAAAAAATGGGCGCATTCGTAGTCTTGTTACTTCCCCCCCTCCCCCCCACCACATCTTAAAGGAATAGCAAAGGAACAAATTAAGTTTGTGATCCGTTATTCTGTAACTTGCTACCGATCTTGGAAATAACTTCTTCTATTCTTTTCATTGGCTAGTTTTGTTTGCAACGATCAAATTCAGATTCATGTAGCCCTTAAAGTTTAATATTCTTATAATTCCATACAATTTTAGCAAGGTTGTTTTTGGAATTTCTACAGTGCAGTGAACTTCATTGCTTGACACATCCGTTCAATGTCATTCCGTGTTATTTTAAAACAACTGCATCTCAAATAACATGTACTGCTTTATACCATGTCCGCTAATCACAATTTATAATTTCTTAAAGCATTTCATTGCTTTATTCTAAACAAAATTATTTATATTTTTGAGGCAAAATTTTCATGTTGTTTTAATTTGCTATACTATGCCATTTATAAATTGTTCTCTGCAAAGCTCTACTGTATAACCAACTGAATGAAATATGTACTAATGCCATTTAAGTAGAAGTGTTTAGATAATTCTGACTGTCGTTTTCTAACAGCTTCATCAATATATATTAAGAAGAACAGGTGAAAGACATAATCCCTGTCTGACATCTTGATTTATTGATGCTATTTTATCGCTTTATTTATTTTTTATTCTTATTCTCAGCGTTAGCATCTTCGGTAAGTTCCTATTAGCCCGATAAGAACGAGTTTAACTTTGTTAAGTAGCCTACTGGACTAGCACTGAACAGGAATGAAATTCCTTTGGGTACGGTACTGGCACTGGTTTAGAATGTGACGAGATAAATGAACAGTCAGTGCTATTGCACTCATATGATTGATGGGGGTGAAATATGGGAGTGGATAATATCACGTCCGTAAACTATGTACAGAGAAGTATTTGAAGATCTTTTTAATATCTAACGGGAAAGAACACATCTCTAGCTAATCCTGTAATAATAATACAGGCATTATCCTTATATTTAACAGACAAAATTGTATAGTATTTATACGTCAGTAACCAATATACATGAAACTAACCATTAACCAACTTCAACTACGTATTAAAACGGTGTATTTGTAAATAAAACAAAAGTTGAAAAGTGTACCGGAGGAAAATTATTTAAAATGATATCTTTACAACTTTTCACCTCTGACTGATATTGTATTTCAATTTTTTAATACTAATATTATTTAAATAGTTGCTGAATAGTGTATGTAAACGTGGAGAATTTACGAACAAAATTAGTAGTGTAAAATCAGGCTCTGTTTAATTAAGTATTTAACAGCTGTCCAGGAGGGATAGATTAGCGGTTCTCAAGTCGTGGCCCGTCTCTTTGCTTCATACGGCCCGCATACATTCTCTGATACTGTATCATTGCGCAAGCTGAAAAATAGTAAATAATCAGTTTTATGTGGATAATTAATAAACATGAAATCAACACATTTGTTAAGGTAAACTGAATAATATGTGACCCCGTTTGCGGTAAGAATTTATAAATAAATTGCTCTGAGGTTTTAATAAACTGTCATTTACAAATCGGTAGTGCGCGATGAGACAAAAAAACAGTGCGTGTCCCCTGAGGGATTCAACAGGTACAGATTCCCGATAGAAGCCAGACATTTTATTTGCTTCCTATTTTATGTAATTTATTGCCGATACAAATTTATTATTCCATATACAGGATCATTTTGCTATGCAGATAGCGATCATTATTGCTTAAAAATATTGAACTGCCTATCGAATAACGTATGTAAACCATGAGAGAATCTGAATGAAAGGCTAAAACGAGAATCAGGCTTTAATAATGACCAAAATTGACTCAAGTGTAGAACTACGAGAGTGTTTAAACTGCAGTTAAACATTAATCGTTCCCTTGAATTTTATTAACAATAAAGAGAAAAAATATTTTCAGTATAACAGGCGGGTTTTTTTTTGTTATATCAGGTATATCAACACACTTTCTGGCGTCCTCTCAACACTCTACTTCATCAACTCCTTCTTGGTAATTTTGCTAATGTTACTGATGTTTACGTTTATTTATTCCAATTACAAATCCACAGTTACAAAGCTAACAGATCCGAAGAGCGTGCTGTAAACTTATAAATTACTTTTCCCTTTTTTGTCAGTGTTTTAAATGAAAGCCGTAGTAGACCTTAATGAAAGGCAAAACAAACCACTAAAAACCGATGCTTATCCAGTTTCATCCACAACCAATCCTCACTTGCAATTTCACAAAGATCCATCTTAATCATGTTCTCCAATGGCCTTCTCGGTTTCCCAAGTGGATTCCCCGCAAAGTTCTGTATGCACCCCTCTCCTCCCCTGTCCTATCACAGCCACACCGTCATCCCACCAGTCTCTTAAAATTTACTGTATCGAGAATAACAATTAACGAAGTTACTTGTACTGTAATATCGTAAATATGATCACTTAATTCGTCCTTCTTAAGTCTAAATATTTCTCAAATAAATTACGTGTGTATATATTGTGGTCGTCTGGGTTGCGACATCGTATACAGGGTATACACAAAAGAATGGTGCGGTTTCAAAAGTGCCCACTATTGAAACCGCACCATTCTTTTGTGTAGGCAGTGTATAATTTTGTAATTTGATACCAGAATTTCAGAGAAAAGTATCGTATCCATATTCAGCACCCTGAAGACCATAACCGACATATTCACAGGTCAAACAACCTCATATCTCACGCTTTTACTTTGCGTCGAGCCCTCAAACAAACCAAAATTAAAATAGCACCACAACTAACGGTGTAGACTATTCAATTTCAAATTTCGTCGAAATCTGTTCAGAAGTCTCATGTGATCTTTAGGTATGCGTATGTGATTGAAATAACGATGTACTCTGACGACGTCACAGGCACTGGGAAGGGAAACCATCGCTTTTCAAGTAGGCCCATTACGTCTGATGCCCTAGAAGTCTACGTGCTTGGACAGTCTGGCCATAAAGCTCACGGGAAGCGCTTGCTTTGGCACTCTACAGCGAACGAAATGTTTGTTGGACATTTAGATACCGCACATCAATCAGTGTCTTAGTGAAATGGACCGAGTTCGCTCCTGACTTCCAACATTGTGGCCTGTCTTTCCCTCTCGGTATTGTTTCCCAACATTTATTGCACTGAAAGTGTTTGAAACAGGTCACGAACTTATAAATCTACCCCAATAATAAATTATGTGAATTAATCATTCTCAATATTACATTTTGTATGATGCAGATGAATTTGCCAAGAAAACTGTTCGATACTCCACTTAATTCCCACGAAAAGTCAACTAACTTCCAAGAAAAACAGCAAACACACTCTGATATTGGTTTCATATACAGAAGGCAGTATTAAGGTGAATATTTTAGAACTGCAATTTTTATAATGGGTTTTCCGCTGTCTTATAAATTATCTTAGTACAATAATAACATAATCTGTCGCTTATAGGTAAAACACAGGAACTCATAAAACCGATTTCTTTTTATGTCTTTAACGATACTTATTTATTTATAAAGGATAGGTAGCTTGCAAGAGTTGAGATAAGAAGGTAGTCAGCCATTACTAGGAAGGTAATATTAAGATGGTATGGAAGTGTGGACCGAATTAACTTTGCTGTGGAAAGGGGGCAATGCCTGGTTTTTTAAAAATAACAATAAAATTTCGAGTTCTGTGAAAGGTGGGTAATTTCGTGACTAGCTTAGCGACTAATAGATTTTAAAGGACTCTTCTTCATGGAGTTAAACTTCATGTAACTGAGAAATTTATTTCCCGAGCTCACATGTATCGTTCTGCGTAGGAATACGTTCCAAGGAAAGATCTTTTGCTCCTCTTGTAATGTCACGATTCTCAGAGTTAATGTCTGTCTGTCCATTTCGCTACGTTTATTCATCTACTTCCATTACGTCTGATTGTGTACTTGAAGCAGACGTTATAGGGCAAAGGCGCCGATAATAATGATGTTATCTTTATCGTCCTGCGCATTCAGTCAGCGCCGTGTTGCGAATTATTTGCGTGCCAAATCGTGATTCCCTCACTTTCTCACTTCACGGGCGTGTAGCGTGTGCTGCAAAGCGCCTTCCATCCGACCACCCAGTCACAGTGGGATGACGAGAATAACGCAAACGAAAAGTTAATCATCGCTTTTGTCACTTTCGTGAAGCTGTAAGCACACACTTTATTTTCCTTTGTGTGTTACTACACAGTGGAAGAGGAAAGAGACGGGTTTTCGACCTGACTCATGTGGCCTGCATCAGAAACGTATTCCGTGAGGAACCTGGTTTCAGTCCCGACTGCGATATCATACCACGATATTTATTAATTTTTTTTAAAAAAAATGTCTAGACAGTATATTTAAATATGCCACGACCATGATTTACGAAACAAAATAACTGTTGGCCCAAGTTTCGTATTTACAAATATTCTTCGGACAAAATGGATTTAGCGCGGAAACGGTTATAATGTAACCTTAGTCCAGGTCAGCCATGCCCGGCGGCAGGAGCGTGTACGTATATCTTCTGCCAGAGTCCACTGTGCCCTTAAGGTGCTTATATTAACAGTTTTACACCTAATTTACGCCGCGTAGAATCTACAGTATGTCTTTCTCACTGTAAAGTATTCAACAAGTAAGGCTATTGTAGAAATTTTGCATGTGCCACTGTTGCACAGATATCCATTGTCTTGAGTTATGACTCATAAATGCACAAATTGTAGACGTCAGCGAGAAATAAACTTCATGCCCAGTTTAAAAACCCCACAGCAGATTTAATGTTACTCATTATATGCAGAAGGAAGCATATATAAAAATATTTACAGAATTATTGCTCTGAAGTTTAATTTACGTGTTTTGTTTGGATCTCATTTTATATTCAAGCCAATTTGTTTGTTCTAGAACGAAAATTCCTGCAGAAATTATTTACAGATTTTTATGCACAATTCCAGTCGCTCACATTTTCTCCAAAGACCTTGTATGTAACAACCAAGAAGACTGTTTTACGTAAAAATATAAGATTGGAAATTCTAAGACCTACACGGCTGTAGAATTAGAAAGGGGCTAAAGAAAACTGCACAATGAGAAGCCTCTTAATTTTGAACTCTTTGCCAAATATTATTTGGGTGATAAAATCAAGGATGAGATAAGGATACGGTGTGAAGGACAGATGTCGGCCATCTTGTAGACTTGTGTTCTGGAAGCAGTCGGTTAGAATTTTGGCCGTTCACCTATCTATTCTGATAATTTTTCGTGATTCTTCTCAGTATTTCTAAGTGAACGCCGAGATTGTGCCTTTCAAACTGTTTACCTACTCAACATCTATCGGCATCTTCCCGTGTGATACATGCTGTGTTACTAGAACCCAAACAATAACATTTGAGTTTGAAAACAAGGTAGTCAGGCTAAAATTTTTTGTCGTCTTCATCAGTCCCCCAATAAAATTCTATGATACCAACTTAAAAAAAATGTCTGCGAAGTTTCCTTTCACATCCTTTTAAATTCGCCATTCGCGACAAACCTTCCATATTGAGCATCTATTTGAATATTATAAGAATAATGTACGTCTTTTAATAGCCTAGGAACCAGTCAACTTTTTAACGAATGACAGCCTCGTGTGCTACTTAAATTTATTTAAAATCCGGCAACGCTGGACACCAGCGAAGACAATAAGCAATTTAGACAGGAGGTAAACTACAGCTGGAGGGAAGTTTTATTCGTGACGGGGACATTCAACCTTAACATTGGGTGTCAGTCTCATTACGCATTTAGAACTGTATCTGTAACGAGTTGAACCTGAGGTTGACTTCACTCTTTAATTTCGTAGAATAAGGCATGTGCATTACTTACAGGAAGACAGAAATAAGACGCAATCATTCTGTACCAGAAACGTTTACTGTTAATGATATTTTAATTTTGCAATACGACAAATTTAAACGAATATATCCCACTATAGTCATTTATAATCTAAACCTCAGAATAAAGTGAGTTATGAAGCAATTGTTGAGTTTTCATTGTAAAATTGAGTGTGATGAAAAGCAATGAGTTTCTTTTATTGAATACTATTTAAAACACAGTTTAAAAGCTAAAAATGCATTTATGGACAAAATTCGAAATCTTGAACTCTCCAACCATATTAATAATTAATTTTATTATGAGTTTGCAAGGGACTGGGTGTATCACCCCCTCAGTATGGTACATCATCTAGTCCAGTGGTATTCAACCTGGGGTACGCGAACCCCCGGTGGTACAATAAGACATCTTAGGAGGTATGTGAAATTTAAAAAATATATATATATTTTTTTTATGATAAACACTGAATAATCAGTAATATAATTTATTTTTTATTTTGGATAAATGCAGTCCAAACACTCATATAGGCCTACTATTAAACTCCTCTTTATGAAAATTTTCCACACTCCTATTAAGTCATTTTGTACTTAAACTGTTGTAACAATAAAAGTTAAGCTGGGTTTCGTCTTATTTCAGTCAAACTATAGGTTAAAGCTTACAAGCTTACAATGAGTGGAGTTTCGAGTGAAGAATATGTTTGCGTTGACTGACGGACATAACATGGAATAGGAAAACACGTAATTACTTGTTACCCAATCTTCACTCCTTTGGAGCGTCAATGACCTTCTGAGAGTAACACTAGAGCGAAGTAGCCCAGCATTCGGCAGAGAAGACGACAATGATTCTGAGTACACTGACACGTTCAATGGCATCGTGGATTCACGGATAAATGGATTATAGGTTATTTAACAACGCTGCATAATCCGAAGAATTTGCTTAGCGTCGAATGATAAGAGGAAAAATTGAAAGGACTATAAAAAATATGGTGATTTGTTTGAATGTAACGTTCATATATCGATATTATACTGGAGCGACTGAAGAGAATTACGGAATCTACAATCAAGACAGTTGATGGTCCGGTCGAGATTAAAACAGGGCATTCCCCGATTTCAAGTTAAACGCGTTACCACTTGAGCGAATTTAATTGGTAACATTCAACTGGCAAAGGAAAATTAATTTTCTTATAACAAAGATAATGTTATTTTAATTTAAGTTTTAAATAAAACTAAAAGAATAGTTTATATATGTCTAAATCATGTATCAAGACAATACCGTATCACCCATCTATAATTAAATTAAGAGTGCTTTACAGGCTGTAGTACAATCAGGGGCAAGAGGAAAGAATCGAAAGTGAAGACTTACACGAGGTTGGTCAATTATTGGTTCTTAGCAATTTCACAGGACAGGAGATTTAATTAATTGTTCCGAAGAAATGACGTGCTGCAAGATATGCTTGTGGAGATGGATTTGAAAGAAGAGGACACGAAGGAAGATAAATGTGATAAACACAAACCTTGAAGGAGAGACAGAAAGAGATTTATTTATAGAAATGATGAAATTATTAAAGGTAGAAAGGAGGAATGTGAGAAGAAAAAGCGAGTTGAAAACTAGAAAGAGGGAGAGAGTAAGAATTAAAAACAAACACAAAGAGAAAGAAATAGAAAAAAAAATAGGTAAAAACAAATAAAGAACAGAAGAAATTGATATTACATGCTTCGTGTGAGTAGACTGTAACAGAATTAGGCGGTATTTTAATTATCCTATCTACTGAATTAATATTAATAGATTTTCTGCTGTTCATCTAGTCGTGTACTTTCATAACATTTTACTCTGAACTGTACTTACTTCGACCCACGTTTAGAAGTTATTATTCATAAATGCAGAAACCTTCAAATTTTAGCACCGATACGTTTCTGAAGGGACTTAAGGTCCATTGGAAACAAATGAAGTCTGAGTTGGTACAAAGCGCTCAGAGAGGAAGTAGGGACAGAAGACCTTGTCGGATGGGAAATTAATAAACCAGAAAGGAACTGAATAGAACTATAAGAGGGAATATGAAATGAGGAAAAGATAATCCATATATCAACACGAGACGTTATAAGAAGAAGAAGAAGAATTGTTCTGACTATGTAGCGAAAGCAGATTAATATGACAGAATGCTATTCAAACAAGGTTAACGAAGCGAAAAATCAATTGTTCCCGGGCGATTATCCATTAAACTAGAACAGCGTGACGAATTTGTTTTGCCAGAAGAAAAGCAGGTTATAAAATATACATATCCATACCAGCGGGTCGGTGGTAGTAAGGAATCAGATACCAGCATTCCACTGTTTTGAAGACGTGGCGTGACTCAGTGCAAACCGGACAGATTCTATTTAGACCAGTCTTACACAGCGAACAACGCGCCTGGTTCTTGACCAGCTGTCCAGCCATATTATGGATGATTATTAAAAATTATCTGAGAATCACCATTGCATACCAAAAGTGGAAAGAGATACTTTGCTACATGCAGGACTATATTGTAGATGCGATTTACCCAATATTTGTCCTAACAGACAAAATCATGGCGCTCCCTTAATCAAACAATCTCCGTCTGTTATGTTCTTGATCACTCAGGTTTATTTTACGGTCACGTTTTTATGACCACTAAACTGATAACTGCAGAGATCGGTTTCTATAGAAGGCAATTATCGACCCTTCCAATCTTGGTCGATCTCTTCACAGCTCATAAAATCTGTATCGGGCATCTTCTATTATTGACAAAATATTGAATAATATTTGGTAAGCACTTATTTATATAACCTCTCTGAATAAGTTTTACTGAACATAACAGGACCGCAGATTTTATCTGTGTGGTATTAAGTACCTTTTCCGGATCAGATGTCATATAAAGACCTCAAGTTTATTGCTATTATTATTTTTTCAATTGAGGTTTAGCAAATTTATTATAACCGTTATATGTATATACATAGCATTTTCTGAACATGAAATGTTTATAAGACATTATCTTCTATAAAGGAACAAACAATTTATGAAAGTTGTAATTATAAATAAGTGTTCATCATTTTGAGAAGTTAGAAAACGTATAAACATACCATTACAATTCTGATTTTTTCACAAAAAAGTACCCTTTGACTTTTGTAAATGGCCGGTTAAATTTACTGGGTGGTAAATTAAACTCTGAAAATACTAAACTTTTAAAAGCTTCGTTAAATGACAGAAGAAACAATCACGCCTGCAGTGTACTCAGGAACTTTGCTTTGTTTGCTAATTTATTGATGGACGCCATATTAACTGGATAGGTTATAAATCTAATCAAAAAAACATGACAAACTGGTCATAAATAATGAGTCGATGGGTATTTAGAAGGCGGCACCGCGTTGCTTAGCAACTCAAAGAATAATTGAAAGTAACATATCAAATGCTTAGTATGATAGTGAAGTCGCTGCACTCAGTTGAGTTTTATGTTATCAGGAAATGGAGGTATACCTCCAGGCATTCTTAAACTAGCGAAAGGTGTAGCGCGCGTTATTCGAAATTCGTTCAATACTTTTGCAGATGAAACATATGGACAGACGAACATGTAATCCCTCCACATCATGCTTTAATTTTACATACTTTATGTAAAAATCGCAAGCCAGATAGTAATAAATATTTCAAGAATGAGAACATTTGAACAACGTTTATGCATCGAGATATCAACATCAAGGTTACAGAGCTACACAGACTACGAATACAAAATTAAAATTGCTTGCAAAGAACACTTTTTGAAACTATTTACTGTACAGAAAATATCTTTCCTCTGTGGTCACACACTTGTGTTATGTTTCAGTGTTAAATGCGTTGTTTGGATCGGGCAGGAAAGACACTTCGTGTGTAGGCACAAGTCGTGACCTGCGTAAAGACAGCATTGAAACGAAATAAGATAAAAAGTGAGGGAAGATGAACGATTGATGTAACTGAATGGAAGCTATGTGGAACGGAAGAGAAGTAAATCAGACGGAACCAAGAGATGCTGCGATGCTGATACTGTGAGGCGTGATCCTTATGAAGTTACACGATACAACAAAATAGAGGTGAAGGCATGGGATTCGTCTCACTGAACAGGTACAAATTAACATTTACGAATTAGACAGGCATAGAGTTTAATATATTAACATGGCTTGCTGCATCCATCATTAGGGCAATCGCGCTGATGATGGAAAATACCTATCAAATGTCGGTAAACTTCTACCAGACTACACGGCATCTACAACCCAGAAGACAGACATCTTCAGACTCTCCACCGCAAAACCTCAAATACCTTCACTAAAAGTTACTCGTCATTTAAGCTGGATCTCTGAGAAGTGAAACCAGAGTCTAACCGCCTGAGCTATGACTCGGTTATTTCATGAAAATAAGGCAATGTGGCGGAATCTCACATGCACAGATAACGTGCACTTTTTTACTGTGCTTGGTTTCTCCCAAATGTCAACCCATCAAGATACTGACTTTCGTTTCTATTTATCAATAAATTAATCAACCAAACAATCAGTTGTTCAGCAAATCACCATTTCTCTCATACAATTTATAATCCACGTTTGACTTCAATACTCATTTTTTAGGTTTATAACTTTCTAATGCATTGGATAAGATTAAATTCTTTTGTTAATTAGATTACATCTTATAGACGCAGACCCTGAGGCTTCGAAAACTTTGCGCAACATTCTTTAATGTAATGTAAAGTTGTAGACAGTGTTCATTAGTCATTTCGATGTTGACATTCTTTTAAAGACATTCAGTTTACGTAACAACCCATGTTCAGTTTACAATATCATTACTGCTTCATTACCATTTTCTGATTAAGTGAAGATTCACGTTTGACAGCGTAGGACTACGCCCCAACACCCAAGTATTGTGGTTTATCTCAATCCTTCCTCATTCCATCATCAGCCTAATTGTCCTTCGCCTTCATTAATCACAGCTTCAGTAGCAATAGGATGCTCTTCTGAGATGATTCTCTCCATAACGTTTCAAATAGCATAGATAAAGCAGAGGAAACAAAGATGTCAGATTTACATAATTACAATCAGATTGGTGACGCAAACTTGGGTGGTTAAAATAAGCAATCATATATAATACATTGTGTAGTCTGGTAGATATTGGCCGACGTTTCAGAATAGTTTACTGCCTCTATCACGATGGAGCCATATGAGCTTGTAACTCAGTAGACTTATCCATTATTCTGCCTGTGAACTTCACTGTGTACGAAATATACCGAAACGTATTTACATTTCATACAAGTGTCTATAAAACGTTACCAACACAACAACAAATCATACGACTGAATATTCAATTACTCGCCAACACATACTAAATAACACGCTAAGCTGCAATAGCACAGGTAACGAGCAGTGCAATTACTCTGAAGATAATTGGCATCGATGTTTCTGTGTCTATAACTAGAAATAAATACAAGCACGTGTGAATGGTCAATCACTATAGAAACCAATAATGTAAATGCTAGAAAGATGAAGATACATGAAGTTTAATTATATATTGCACATTAAAATGAATAATTAGCTCCTCGCCAGTGTAGGGAATGCCCCTTAGTACCAAGTGCTTAGGCTTGGTTGAACACCAGAACTTTCATTGATGCTGTCAGGAACAAGTATATCGACGCCTCTGGTGGGATCTGAATCCCGGTCTTTCATGTTGTATTATTCTCACATTTTAGTGTATTCGATAAACGAATATCATCCACCGTTCTCCTCATTAAATTCACAGAGAGGTTTGCAATTTTCTGTTTTTATATCTCGTCCACGTAACGTCCAAGTTTCAACAGAAATTTTGTCCAAGTTTTGAATATTTCAATACTAACAAACTGGATAACAACTGTGCTACAGGTTAGTATAGGACATGTGGAGTTGAAATCGAAGTGATTTTTATGACAGTGTACACAAGTACGACTCCACTGTAGAATCTTAATTGCCATTTGTGGATCACATTGCAGTGGTGTTATTAGGGGAATGGAAAATATCAAGGGTTTTTCACAGTACAATAATTTGAATGATATACTTTAATCGATTATTGAGCTTTAAATACTTTCAGAAGTTGGAGAACGAATCTGTAACTATCGAAGATTAAACTTCATTTGAGATGATACATTCTTATATGAATATGAAAGTGCAGTTGAACTTGAACCTCTTAAACTGTTTCTATTTAACTTCATCTGTCTGAATCAATGGCTCCCGAACACGATGAAAAGTGATCCAAATTAATAAAGGTGAAGATGTTGAACCGTGGATTCTCGTAGAAATTGGCCGACGTTTCAGAGGCATTGTCCCGGCATCTGCCTGGAAAATAACGAAATATTTCAATCAGCACAGCCAGTATTTAAGCTGATAGTTGACCCCAGGACCTCCCGTGCACGAAAGAGGAGTGCTAACAACTCAGTCGCGATGTTTGCTATTAGCAGACATAATACAAATTTTAACTAAATTCTCAATAAATCTTGTCATTGTAAGGACAAATCAGGTCGCATTGTGACCCTTTCAACTTAAAAGACAAATAATGTGCAAAGTAAATTCGTTGATAGATAATTTTAATAACGACATTTCAGCCTTAGGATGGATTGCGCTACTGAATGGGTCACACACCAAAGGGACAAAGCCTGAGTTACTGAGGGCTGAAACAAAGGACAGAGGTGGTACAATAGAGGCTTCTGAACAATACGAATGGAAGGCATTCGGCAGAGGAAAATTTGACACCGGACAATAGTTGACATGAATGCTTCTTTGTGGGACAGGCCGGCAGAAATGTCTGTTATTGTTGCTGTTATTATTATCATTATTATTATTGAAGGGGCAGGATACAAAGTAGTGGTTTCAGGAGTTTATAGCCTAGGCGTTCAATAGGATATATATAGTATTTATTTATAGTTCAAGAGCTAGAACATGTTACTTTTCTGCATTTACAGAAATTTTATGGAGCTCATTATGTGCTATAAATTGCTTTTATGTGAAAAGTGATACTTTAATTCAAAATATCTTCATGCAAAACAATTTAGTTCAATGAAAGTGGGCTAACAAATTCCTTCCTAAAGAGCTAAAAATCAAGATAGTCAACAAATCTCCCACCTTTCATAATAAAAGGTTACTTAAGCAACATATTAATATTATCCTCCCAGCTGCTCTGGCAGATACAAATGATGTCATCCTTTTGGGTTTCTGACAAATACTGCAAACGCATTTTTCATCTCTTGATTTACAATTAATGCTACATAACCCCCATTTCAACCTACTTGACTTGATAACTCTAAAAATATTTCGTAAAGAATATACATTATGAAGCTTCTCATTGCGTAATTTTGCCTCCATATTCCTCTGGCTATAACACAGGCCTACCAAAACAAACTTCATGAATATTTAGCAGCTCAGCACTGCGTGATATTAATTTTGCTAGCAGCGTTGGAGTAGCCTAAATGCAGTATTACGGTCCAGGACTTAAATAAAGGTTAGCAGCCTGGATTCTATCAAAAGAGACTACAGGTCTGCCTTATGCATGCCAGTTTTACGAGTTTTATTAGTGATAAGAGGGCTTCGATACTTTATATACGGGGTTGTTGTGCATGAAAGGAAATAAGTAGATCAAGTTTGATATTTGGAAGCTCAGAAGGCGAAGAACGGATTTGAGTAAAGATGACGCTCTCTATATAGAGGGAATGAGGATGTCTTTTACGTATTTTTCTAAAACGTTTCGTGACGAGGAAGAAGAAAGAATTTTTTGAGTATAAAATAGATTATTGTTAAAGATGAGGTTGTTTATAACAAAATGATAAAATGCTCTAAGGTAACAGAATTGAGAAATACAGAATAATACTTTTATAACGCTGGATATAAGTGAGAATTGGAAGGGAAACGGTAGATTTTTATTCTCAGAAATAATATTTGTTCACTAGAACAGAAATTGTGAATTATTTCCCGCGATAAATTTTAAACATAAACTGTTTCGATTATTGTTATTGTGAAGTATATGTTTAATTCCGTTGACAAAATTTTGTCTTTTCTATACTACATCCTTATAATTTGTAGTCAATATCCCATAGTGGACAATTCAATGCTACTCCTGCCGTAATAATAAACCACGCAACATAACACCTATAATACCTCTATCATCAGCTACACATACCGGATATATTGACCTTTATCCATGATTACAGATAAGGTCGCACACTAAACCCCATTCACTACCAATTTATTTTGGGATTTAGAATTTTTTCTCTTTATTTTTTATAAAATTGTACACAGAGAAGATTAGCCGCTTGTTCTGGTGTTGTTGTTAGCAACATGTGCTGCCATGGTGCAGCTGGGTTGATGCGGTGGTTTTGTAACTAAAATCGATGCCTTGCCCCATAATACTGGACAACATACCGCGCACAGATTTCGCCGCTGTGTAATCTCCTGATGTTGTGTTAGCGCCGTTACCTGAGTTTTCCACAGACGTGACCTATATGTAGTTATATGAAACCCAGTAGCTTGGTTTCTAAGGAGATATTAGGTGTAGGAACAGCGAACAGTGACGTAGTCTATTGCAGTAAGCCTCCTAGCCAAATATTAGGTCATCTTCAGGATTTGGATTCTCTGCAGGTTTTCATACTATCAAAATTTTACAACTTTTTATTTTTTATATGAACAATTTATTTTATATTCTATGAGACAGTAGTCATTACACTACCCTAATATTCAAAAGATCCCAGTTCCATTTCAATCGCAACAACGAATCTTAAAATAAATAATACTGTTACTGTCACGATAACAGCCAATCAGGTTTTCATGTGACTACAATGATAACCAATCAGTTTCGATCACAAGACGAACCAGCTACAGAAGTGATGTGCATTATTACCTAGCACTGCGTAATTAATGTGAAAAGGAACCAAACTCTCTGACAAACAAAAATGAAAAGTGAAAACTTTCATACCGAGCCATATATATTCTTCCTTTCACTACTGTGTCCTCACTGAGGCAACATGTTCTGACAGTTTCATGTCCCTCGAGGTGCTATCGCTCGCTGGCAGACAGCCCATACAGAATTAACTCAATTTTCTTATTATAGTGTAAAGGATTCAGCTACGGCTTTGTACTGAACAGAATATAGGGCCACTGGACTACAGATGGAACCATCTTGAATGAAAGAAATCTCTGATCTATTCTATTTCATAGATTTATTTCCAAAGAAATCTGGAAATAATGCCCTGGAAGAGAACATAATTGTGAAAGGAACTTTCTATCCATGATGTAGCTGCACTCCATCTATTTCCTTTCTAGACCGGAATTTAAAAGTTTCGATATTTTGTCTGAGGGCGTTCATTGATTGAGCCCACTTGGAAGAACGTCGATACTATTTCTTGACTATCTCAAGTAATTAACTAACTTTTCCATCTTTTATGTAACCTGAAACTGCTTCGCCATATTCATAAATGCCGGCCATTGGTCCCTGTAAAGAGCCAAATTAATATTGTCCACAACCTCACACCATGTTCTTTTAAGATCTGTTTTTATATTGTCATCCCATCTACTCCTAGGTCTTTCAAGCCCCTTGCCTTCAAATTAAAGAACATAACAGACAAGAGATCGAGTATCAACTACTGTATGAAATACGTGCTATCAGTCTTTTACCTAGCTCAAAGATCATAAAAATAATTTATCGCATTGCAGATACAGTGGAATTCATTCTGTAACGTTTTTAAGAACGCAGGAAGAAACTATATTATTTCTTCTGACACAAGTTTTGTTGGAAGTAGGAAATATTTTTCGTTGACTGAAGTTTTTTATTTACCATCTGCTGCAAACAGTGAAAACATAATGCATTCCATAGTAAATTACATTTTATTTTCGTTCTCAATTACATAACCAAAGGTTGAGAAAGCGTTAATTGCACGAGATGTGCAATTTTTTATTATTATGTCGTAGCCCTGAAATAACTTTTAATTAGAACTCTAAATTCCCAGAATTGTATTTAACAATGAATATTATCTGCAGCCATTTTAAATTGTGTAGTTGAAAGTGATTCTAAATAAAGGAAACATTCTTTAATAAAACAACACTACAACTAATACAAAACATAAGGCAAGGTAACAATCAGTGCATGTATTGTCAGAAACCTTTCAAAAATCATATGAAATTTGTTGATCTTCTGGGTTGGAGAGAGACTAGGCCTAGGCAGGATGGGATACTGATATTAAGATAAAACTTCATGAAGTAGATCCGGAGGATGTCAATTGATTCATGTGAATCAACACAGGAAACAGTGGCAGGCTCTGAAAATGCAGGCGGAATGTTCCTCTGAAATGATGGTATCTACCCACAAGTTTACATTACGTTACACCCCCAGAAGACCAAAATGAACACTTTCAGAAAGCAGTTTTGACAGTTGTAAATTGGCTGGAAAATTAGTAATTTCCTGCGCAATCTATTTATGCCTAATCTTCGTTAGGAGATTCTTTTTTTGGGTTTATGCATAAACCGAACAACTACACTGATTCTACTGACTCGTACTTCAATATCCGATAAAAGCGGTCCTCTAAATTTTTACCGCACGTAATCCGTCAACACACACAAAGAGATTACCGTTCACTTTGCTCTTGGATGACACACATTATCTGCAGGTGAAAACTTTATCTTCTTAAGCATAACGTATTATGATGTCATGGTTGGAAATCGCACACACCTACGTTCGTCCGAAATGTTGGTATCTACCTAAAGCCGAAATGGCGTCAACCCATGGGATCTGTATAGATCTATTAGCATAATGTCACAAGGTTGTAAATAGTTATTAAGATTGCCTTAACATAATGGTCATCGTTTGTTGCTTGGGAAGTAAGCCCGTAAGACATTAAACTGTTGAAGTTTTGTGTTTACGTGTTCTTGCTATCTCTACTGTGTATTTTATAAGATTTAATTAAGAAACAAACTCATTGTCAAAATAATTCATATAAAGAGAAAATTATAAAAGAGAAATTATGACAATAGGTCAATGTGATACACGTTGCGTCGGACTTACGTATTCTGAGAGTTATCGCTTCTATGAGTTATGTTTCCCCATCATTATCCTCGTAAAAAACTTTTAGTTTTTAAAATGAGAGTCAACAGTAACTGAATGCAATAAATTTAAACACGAATACCAGCAGAGAACGTAAACATCTGTACGGTTAGAGCAGTTAGACAAATCACCAATAGAACTGGTGTTTGAAGTATGAGGAGAAATATTTGTAATGAGTAGTAATGAGTTCTGGGAACTTACGACAACTTCTCTTCAGCGATCTGCTGAATGTTTGAGACAATGGTCAATTTATTATACCAGTGGAATGTAGAACACTGATTATTGTCAGGAATGTATTTATTGCGCACAAAGTTTACGTAGTTGTCTTCAGTCGCGCCTTCTCTTTAGCAGCTTTCATTTCCACCAAGTATGCTACATGTCCAACTCATCACAATTCCTTGATTTAATCGCAGCAAACATATTATGGAAACAGAACAAATTATGAAGTTTCTCAGTTATTTTATTTTTCCATCACAATGCTACTTCCTGTTTCTCAGTCAGCACTTTTTTTATTGTATCAGATGCTGTGATCCACATCTTGGAATGTTTTATTTTGTTTCTGTTTACTGTCTCTCTTTATAACACGGATCGACTCTTAACCTTCCACCCCTTCCATTTATCACGTCAAGTCAAAATGAAAGACACACACACGCAAGGAGAAACAAAGATAGAACAAAGGGAACAAAACAACAACTAACAAAAAGTATTTACTTCCAAACCTAACATGTATCTGATGCCTTCGGAGAGACCAACCGTTCAACCAAGAAGAAATCCAATACCGTGAGACAGTGGACAGTTCTGTCGTTCTGAAATCTGCCGGTGAGAGGGCGAAAGAGAATGAAAGGTTGTAGAAGAAATGAAATTGATTTTTCTTCATTCTGTCTTCATCTTTTTTTATTATTTTCTGCACTTTAAAACCTTGCCGAGACATTTCTTTCATTACAACACCCATCACGTAGTGCACCAAAAATGGTTCACTCTGAGAGTGCCTCACAAACTTCACCCTTCACCCTACATTCCACTCACTGTAGGAGGATACTTTTTGTTCAGGACCCGTCAACTCTTTTGAGCGCGATGCTGAATGTGACGGCGATTCCAAATGTTTGGCGTCGTACTAATTCCCTATTGCTTCTTTCAGTAGCCCCTTATTCGAAGACACAGAATATGGCCCAAGTCGTCCTGTCATTGCCTTTTGTTTAACATTTACTGTTTACCACATACGAATTCATATCCTTTGCGAAAATACATCTATGCTTGAAATAAAACATCTGAATTACGAGTACATAGGATTTGTGAATTTCAAGGCGAGTACAATCAATAAAATATTCTCGAGCAATCAGCCGCGTTAACTGGTTACAGTAATAAACCGACGTTTCGTTAACCAACTCTGTTCTGATGCGACTGGATACCTCGGAAATCGCTTGGCGACAGAGTATTCTTTCAGACTGACAAAGAAGTAGAAACTTTCTTTACGTTCAAAGTAATTTTTATACAAAAATTTCTTATTATTCTTCTCGATAGAGCAATAGTTTCTTTATTTCACTGCAAAACCACTGAATGTTGTTTAATCCTGATGCTGCTTGTCTCTCTGCTGTGTACCTAGCAACCGTAGAGAAGCGGTGTGTAATCAGAGAGAAGAGAGAATGGTCTTTACTTTTCAAACACGGAGCAGGTACTCTTGGTAGGTTGCTGAATTCGTTACTAGCCATGATTACAGAGAGCAGGCGAGCTCTAATCTGTCCTAATTGCTAATTATGCAAATCAAGGGGGAGGAAGAGACCTGGAGCATTTCTCTCCTTCATCCATTCCAGTTATTCGTGCCCTGCGTCTAATTCTCTCCCCTTCGTGATAGACTAAAGCCGGTAATTGGTATTTCCTTTACTACAGAACTTACTGATCTACTACTTATGACTGGTTCAGGAATGTATTTTGTGGAATACCGAATCTGGAGTTAAACTGCTTTATGGCTTATAATTGAACATTAAATTATAGCTTTACATCTTACATATCAGTTCAGAGACGTTTCAGGTAAAGTGTTTAAATAAAGTGGCTAAAAGCTAAAACCCACCTGTTGAAAATGTACTATAACTTTGTTTTATGTTCAAAGTTCATTAAATATTTTAAGAAACACGCAAAAAAATTTGAGGGTGAGAATTATTCGTAATAATATAATTGTTTGAAATATCTTAATATCAGGCTGAATGAGATAATTAGTGTTGTTAAGAGGACACAGAGGGCTGGACCTGTAGATCGGACGGAGAGGTAATAAATGCTTACTCATATTTAGTATATAAAACTTCTGGAAAGTGGCTTCTTGGAAGACAGTAAGTTATCTTGACGGAATATAAGTACTAGACCATGTAACGAAAGAATACTGATTGTTAGTCATATTTAAGAGATAATTAAGCTGAAGTTTCTAACTATGGCAAAAATTCTCATAATTCGACAAGCTAGCTGCCTAGCCGCATCAATTATATTTGTTGTATTTCTTTAAATATATGTCAAATTAAAATGCCTGAAAATGTGCGACCTTGGCGACCTGGAGAAATTGGCGACTTATGTTTTGTCATGTCGGGTATGGTTAGATATAATTAGGATTACAAGAGGCTTGGTAAGACTTGATCAGGCTTAGTTAAAATTGGTCATGTTCGGTCATGTTTGGTCTAGTTTGGTCCGATTATTTTGGTTTGGTTTTTGATGCATTAAGTTAGATAAGGTCAAGGCAGGTTGTGTTGCAATATTGCATAGGCTACTTTACGACTTGCGACTTTATTAACAGCGACGTTTTTAATGACTTTGGCGGCCTGACGATATTGGAGACCTAGTCGTCTTGGTGAAATTGCGACCTTCGCGATCTGGTGAATTTAGGGACTTTTACGACCCGCCAAACTTGTTGCAATTTCTTTTGTACGGTTTCCTTACCGAAATTACAAAACCAGCGTTGTTCGTGATTGCAAAACAAGAAGAGATGAACATTATTAACAAAGAAGTATAATCCGTCTAGTCCCTCAGCGTGAAAATCCTGAGTAACACCTCTGGTGGGAAAAGGAAGAAAAACGCGATACAGGAAAAGACGACGCACTTGCTGGATGAAGGTGAGAGGGGTGTGCTGAAGAAGAGGATAAAGTATAAAGAGATCGGTGACAGCAATGTAGGAGCAGAGGAAAGGGAAATGAATAATCGGATCCCATTTTCTGTGTGACGCCAGCCGCGTCCCTCCTACCAATCCGTTCCTTACTTATTTCTACCGACAGTGGCGGATTTGTAGAGTAGGCTACTTTTGGAAGTGGGTGAAAGTAGCGTCTATTGTTTCTGTCTGGATGCAAGCCACTGAAAGCGTCGTGGTTTATTCGATTGACAATGATTTGAAGAGCTGCATTACTATTACATGTCTCACAAGGACACAGTGAATGGAATACAACCAGGTTCATTGAATAAAGCTATTACATAATACACGTAAGCTCACTGCGTCCTTCAAAAAAATGTAAAAAAATTCGTAAATATAGTAAACGTAAAAAGCAGTCCCCCTACACGGCACGTAGGTCGTTTTGGGGGGGAGTGGAGGTGCAGCTCCTACTCATTCTTGACCTCGGCACTAGGTGGGGGTGAGTGGTCAGCATCAGGTACAATGAGAACCACTGAAACTCCAATATTTGTGAAATACACCTGAAAGCAGACCATATATAACATATTAATGGTATAATAAATCAGTTGCTACAAAACATCATCAAAATATTCTTGTCATTAAATATCTCAAGAACCAATATCTTTCACACACTAAAAAATGTATTAGTAAAGCTATGAATTTGAAATACCAAATGGTAGAAGGATGTATATTAGAAAATGCCTTAGCACCATGATATGGGAGATTCATCGAGGTGACGTTAAATACTTCCTTAATCTCGATACATGAAGCAGAAATGATTGGATCCACTCCTCAACAGCTTTTCTCCCCGGATAAAAAGTCCGTGACCCCACTTGTTGCAAAGGACACAGAATTGTTCCGGGATGATTGATACCGAAGAGCAAAATTCGAACCCCATTCTTCCAGTTCGTAGCTTTAGACTTTATCAGTATCCGTCGAATGTCTGTCTGTACGCGGATAGGACGAGAATAATCTTTGCCCTCACCGGGAAAGTAGCTTAGTAATGGCTGAGCTACCCTGAATCTCGATTATATTGATATCTGGAAAAGATAATCAGCCAAAGCTTAGTTTTTGGAGACCCCCAATTTCGAAACTCAGCACAGACATTTACACAGGCAAAAACCGCTTTCATTCATATCCTTTACAAACCATAATTTTCTGTCATCCTATCATTTGATTCAAAACGCTACATGAAAGAACTCAGTAAAATAAACAAAGATATAGGGAATACCACAATGACGCTTTGACTGTTCACGAATTTCCATAAGAATAATTATTCAGTCATTCAGTATTTAAAATATGCTTTGTTTTCTGTCAAGTTACATTACAACTGCTGTAAAAAATACAATAACAAAAAATACAGCGCCATAAAATGTTCTTAGTTTGGAACATAAATTTCCGGTAGAAGGAAGCCGGTAATCGGCTTTCCAACTCCCTAAGTCTATACGTATTTTCACACATTAAAGTTATATATATATAGAGTGTTACGGAAAACAACTACTTTGCAGTGAGTCAGTTTTACATACACAATTTTAGTGATTTAATTTAATCTCCGATAGAGCCAACATTCTGAACAAAGCCACCAGAAAATAAAATTGTTTTTGTATTTAAATTATTTGTTATGTTTTCTAATACTGTAGTGGTTGTTTTGGGAACGGTATATTAATAGAGATCTCATGAATCTATACAGGGTTGTGACTATGTTCCATTAATTACATCACATTTATTTTGCACCTAGTCCATATTATGATATATTTAATATAAGACAACGTGCCGTATTAAGATTTTATTCTACTCCAGTCTTTAAGATTTGGCGTAGACCTTACTGCCTAAGGGGAAAAACAGCTGAATAATATAAAACGGATCTTACAATGTGATGCTTGAAGTTGTGGATTAAATTAATCTGATTTAGAATATCATGGATTAGCAGATAATGAACCTTCTGGATTATAAAACATATCCTTGACCAGATATACAATTATCTTTCAAAACTGGCTCTGTTTCATGAAGTTGGTTAGCAAAAATTGTATTCAGATTATATTACTGCAATGCTTACATTTTAGAATCCACCACTGAATTCTTTACTGACGTTTACCTCGCTTTGCTACGCATACATGAATGGAAATAAAAGATAAAGTGGAAGAAACATTCTATTATTTGTTTGATATGAAATAAACGGCAAACGATCATCACGACAAAAGAGAAAAGACGACTTCATACTGAGTACCTTCTAGTCTTTTTACTGTTATCGAAAAGTTTCACAAGAACTCTCGGAACGGAAATCACGTTGCAGGTGACGGAAAAATTAAATCTTCAAAAACAGAGATGGGGAAAGTTCATCTTTGACGAAATAAACACCGAGAAACAATGATTTCAAAAGTAAGATATCAGTCAGAAACAGAAGCGGTAAATAAGCATCAGATAAATAAACATTAATATTAAGAGCAAGGCTAAATCAAAATCAGAAAGAGTTTCGAAGTTTTGAAGGCGGTGGAAATACTGCATCATCTGTGACATTGTGTAAGTGGTTACAAACGTATCGGAGGAACGTATCGCCTACATGTGCAGGGTATAAGTGATACCTCCCTCAAGATAACAAGGCGTTGTGATCCAGAAAATCACATGCCATAAAATTGAAATAGCCAGACAAAAATTAATGTAGGGCTGTCATACCGAATTTGAACGTGATGTTATGTTATTCCGATGCTGTGACTAGCAGGCGGACGAACGTGAATAATGTAATAGCCTGTGTCATGTTCAATTTTAGTTTTGAAACAAACATATAAGCCGTAATTTTATTGCAGAGTTCAAATGTAGCTGCAGAGAACTTGGAAATACATGACTCCTTTGGTTTACTGACTGAACAGTCTCTTTTAGGTCGAATATTATTAAAATACATGGTACGCAGTATTTACACAGTCGTTCATAATACAATTCTTCAAATTTTTAGTTTATTTTCTTACGCTTGCTAAAATGAATATGTTTATAACACAGAATGAAAATTACTTGAAATAAAGCGATCATAAGTAGTTCAAGGATCCGGTCAGGAAAGCTAGCAATGGCTGGGTTTCGTCGTCACCCAATATCTGGTTGGATGATCATTCACCTCTGCTTAGGCATGTGAACGTGAGGCCAGCTGTCAAGCTAGTCGGCTTTGACTCTCTGGTGCTGTTACCCCACGGATTTAATTTTTAAGTAGTTCAAGGAAATATTAAGGCATTTTATTGGTGCGTCTGAGGAAGATAAAAAAGGTCCCACTAGGATATACGAGGTGCGATCGGAAAGTTTCTAGACTGCGCGTATAAAAACACGTACACTTATCTCAGGTATTAAATTAATCCATCACCCTCGAAGTAGTTCCCCTGGGAGTGAACACAACGATCCCAGCGCCGCTGCCAAGCCTGGAAGCATCCCTGGAAATCTTTCTTTGTCAGCCTGTCAAGCACCATCTGCGATTCTGCCTGAATATCTTCTATCGTCTCAAATCTCCTTCCCTTTAGCTGAATTTTTATCTTTGGGAAGAGGTAGAAGTCACACGGAGCTTGGAAAGGAAGTTGGGGTCGGTTCTTGCAAGATCTTTGAGCTCCTGACAAACGATAAGTCGATTCTGCTTCTGGTCTTCAGACAGGATGCGTCGCATGTGGAGTTCTTCCTTTAGAATCAGCTGACAGGTCCCATAGCCTATCCCAACAATGTCGCACAAGTCGTTGATGGTACGACGTCGATCTTCGTGAATGGCCTGCCGAATCTTCGTAACATTTTCTTGGCGTTGTGCTCGAAGATGGTCGTCCAGAACGCTCGTCATCATCGACAGAGGTTCGGCCATTTTTAAAACGTGAATGCCACACAAAGGTTTGTGCACGACCCATTGCGGACTCCCCAAATGCTTGCTTTAGCATTTCATAGGTTTCCGTAGCCGTTTTGGCGAGTCTTTGGCAAAATTTGATGCACACGCCATTCCGAAATCGCAGGAGGGTCGGTGTAATGCACTACCAAAACGCCCGTAACTAAGAAACAAATGCTAATTCGATGATGCCGGCTGGGACACTGATTCACTATGAATGTAGGCCGCACCCCCTAGCGGCAGAAGCTCGTACTACATCCGGTTCGCCCTCTATTGACACAGTCTTGAAACTTTCCGATCGCACCTCGTAGACCTCCTACTAAAAATCCAATTCGGCACTTTGCAAATACTAAGCAATAAATTTAACCTCCGGTCCTCCACGTCAGAATCATATCGAAATCTTCTCAATTTTAAAATCGTATATACTTAAGTAATTCAATCAGATGTGAAGTTTTCACGGAGAGAAAAAGTTGGCAAGTCGCCTCTTCCACCATAAAGATGGAGGTAATACGTTCCTCTGACATTTTGGTAACCACGTACAGGACCCCAAGGCTTCAGAACCCAGAACACTATAATCGATAATTCCGTCAGTGTCTTCTACGTATATTACAACATGACAAACGTGATCATAAAACTAGTATTACAATTATACAACACAGTTTCTAGTAGCCATACTTTCTTTGATATATTTAAGATCGTAATGGCGGCCTTTGAAGTTTTATTTGCAGCACTCCACATTTAAAGGTGGAAGGAGGACGTCGAAACTTAACAGGGCTGGTTTCGCTCTTCCCCCCATAACATCGTGATTCTCACACTTTATTGAGCAGATGACAAAGAGCACGTTAGAAATCCCTTCCTGCATAAATCCAACACCCTCTTAGATCCTATATTTCAAAGCAATAAAGCCGAGATAGAAGTGGCAAGATATTGTGAAAGATAGTAACCTTCCTTGTGGATCTTTACGAGATATAAAAATTTGCATGATCTTATGATTCAATAATGGGAAGAAATCTGGTACTCTTATTGTAAAATTACCATATTTCAGATTTCACTCGTTTTCAGAGGTTCTATATTATAGAGATATCTACAGCATCAGTACTAAAGGAGAAATGGTGTAGATGCCTTACTAAACTTTGCGGTCGTGTGTGGTTAAAACTGCTGCTTTGTGTTCTGGAAGTCTCGGGATAAAACATCGCCCAGAGTAGTTGCTTGGTGCTGTATGATTTCAGACTGTTCACAAGAATTAAAGTTCCACTTAAAAGGGTATTTATTATATTATATTATATTATATTATTATTATTTAGTGTTCTGTCTGACGACAGGTCCATATGAACAGGATCCTTCCATCCTTTTCTCGGACTGGGACCTGCTCATATACGTTCTTGGCAGATGATCCAGAAGTGGTTTGCCATTGCCTTCTTCTGTGTGTGAATGGAGTAATTGTTAGGATGCCACGGAGAAACCGGGGAAGAAGCCCCCGGAGGAAAACTCCGTGTTGCCTAGACCACGGCTTTGCCCAACACAAGTTATAAATTCGGGCACCACCGGGAATCGAACCCGAGACCCCAGGATTACAAGGCCAGCGTTATAATATATAATATTAATAAATCCAGGAACTATGTTTGGAGCAGAAAATAATATTGGGAAGAAGAATCACAGAGAAGACTAAATAGTATTTGTGATAACTGTTATGCCAGTCGCAAATACATGAAAATGAACGTATACCGTTGGAAAGTTTACAACGTATGACAGCTCAAACAAAATTAATTCCATGGGGCATAGTCCTCATTGAGAAGCTATTAGTACGTCCAGATATTCAAGAAACACCTTAAAGGTTTGTTAACGTGTTCATAACAACCCACCACCTGGCTCTGTCCTGAACCAGTTGGCCTTTGTGTTCAGTAAAGCGGGACTTACTGAATGCACCTCATGTATTGAACACAATTCAGGTTTCTACAATCTGGGCGTGGTTAAATTCCTTAAATAGGCCTGTAAATAAGCACGTGTTCAAATAACTAACAATACAAGTATTTTTAATTGTTGTATTTTACAAAATCATTTCTAGATACTGTCAGAATAAGACACTAATAAACTGTCTCGCTGATTTATTAAAGCCAGTGATTGAACTGTACAGTTATTCTGTAGCTGATGAACCCAACATACAGACTTATGTTTTTAACAGTCAGATTTATATCAACAAGTGTCCATGTAATAATTCATTTCTGTCATCCGTTAAAGATTAAGACCATATTTTTCTTGTTTTCTTTTGCTCATTCGTACATGGACCAACATACTGAATGTCAGATTTCAATCTACTCCTCTATATTTCAAAACCTCACAGTTCGTCTGTCAGTCTGTCTGTACACATGCATTACCACTCAACATTCGAAAAAACATCTCAATTTCTCTATTACAAGCACCCCCTTGCTAAATTATTAAAAGATCTTTTTTTGGAATCCAGCATAAAATTTAATCAAAATTGGGTTAATTCTCGAGTTATTTGTTTATTTGTATAAAACAATACGATTTCAATAGCGTACCGCTATATTTCGAAGGCGCTAAAAAGATTGGTTTATGAATAAAAACCTTAATAGAAGAATGTTGACTCCTATGAGCAAAATACATGTGTCTAGATTACGTAGCATTAAAACACCGTTCAAAAAACTAATAAGCTTGAACCCTTAAGCAAGTTTCACCCTTTTGCGAAGCAGTTAAAACAAAATAACTCTTAGCGAAAACATGAAAACAAAAAATGATATATAAACCATTACACATGCAGAGAAGAACAATTAGTCACGTCCAGACGAAAGGGGCAAGCAGGAAAACAGGAACGTTGAATATTTATTCCTTTGTTGGTCAGCTGGACGCACACAGTACCACCCCCAGAGAAAAACTAATGTCCGTTAAAAAAAGACTTAACAAACCGTTAACGCTGAGTTATCCTGGCAACTGCAGAACAAAAACTAGCAGTCAGAGTTTTCTCGCTTGATTAACAGAATATAACAGCTGACAGGATGACGACCTGGCCGAACAATGTGACATGGTAAATAGGGACTTCTGGTGGTCTAACGGATTCGCCAACTCTGGTCTTGCTGTGCGGTAGTAGAAAGTCATGTACCTCCATCACTAACATCCTAGTAACTCATTTTGTTTTTTTATACAGTAACTGCTTGGAACACAGTATGATGTTTATTCCATGGAAGAATAGCGCATCTGTTCAGTTTCAAGAAACACTGTCGACCGATTCCTAGGATTTTATCGTAACACAGAAAACGAAGTAATAATTATTGAATATCAGTAGATTACTGCGGTATGATTATTACTTACAGTTCTTCCCCCCCCCCCTAAAATATCTACCTCACCGTGTCAACGCACAATGAACATGTATTAAACCGTGCCTGGAAATATTTAACTGAATTAAAGTGACTCAAGACAGGCTCCCATGGCGAGCACCTTTGGCCACGGTAATGAATCTTTATGTTTCACAAATGCGGGGGAAATTATGGACTATATAAAAAGAAATTAAAATTTCAAGAAATCTATGTCGAGAGCATAGAATGACTATTTGATTATCTGAACATTGGGAGAATATGGTTTTCTGATCAGGTCATTTTGCTTACATGAATAGCAACTACCTTAGCTGCAATAAAGCGGGAAGAAGGTTCATTACCGTGTTCACAACAGCCATCCACTGGATCCTGTGCTGAGCCAGATAAATCCAGTCCACATCATCATATCTTAACCCATTAACTTTCGTCTCATTATTTTCCCCCCTCCCCCCACTAACTCCTAGGACTCTCACGTATTTCAGACTTTTGGCCGAAATGCTTCTCTCCTCTTCTCGTTTCTTCTCTTCTGTTTGGCAAGATTTGGCTTCAGTCTCCGTAAACATGTTTTCACGCTTAATTAACTTTATAATGGAATTCTGTATTGTCAGTTCAATTTTCTAAGACAGTGCTACTGTTCAGCACAAAGAAGTTTTATTCTCGTCGATTCTGACGGATAAATAATACGATGGTAATAGTTATAAGAACAAATTTCGCTCTGAAAGCAAAGTCTTCCTACATTTAAGCGTGAGAATTACGCTAAAATATTTACTATGTATGTAGGAGACATTCCTGCTTCCTGAAAACAACAGTTCGTCCTTTGCTTTGCTTATAACAGCGTAGGGACGCCGGATTTAGGGTTAAAACCTTTGAGCCTGTGGATTAAACTACCAGATGGAACAAGACCGACAAAGAAAGAATGAGACAGACAGTGGCATGACTACGTACAGGACTTTCTTTACATCTCCTAAGATTATTCAATCTCAAAGAATTTTTTTTTTTACTTTTCCTCTAATATAAGAAATATCTCTTGGTCTTTTCTTTTCTGTTCTGGGACCTTTACATCAGCTTCGATACACTCCGCAATGTAGAATGTCAATAGAACTCACTCGGCGCCATTAATATCGAATGCGACCTCCCACACAAAAGAAACGAAAAATAGGAAAAGATGAACAAAAGAAATCAACGTAATAGGAGACTCAACGTAGTTTTCCGTATTCTTTCTCTCTTCCGGACTTCACCTTTATGTTTGTTTCCTCATTTTTGCTATCGTCTCACGCTTTGCACCAGAATTTAACATCTCAGTCTGCCTCATCATATTCTCGGACTGATGACCGAAATCTTTGACCCTACAAACTTCTCGCTGGACCTAACGTATCATGACGATAAAAGTGTACATACCAAGCATATACAGGGCGTTTTATTTTAAACGCAAACCTAACTACTACACACGAACATCATCGCGCACAAAACCACGAAACCAATGGCAATACTAATTATTGCAGTCGTATCCCGTTGTTAAAACCGATACTCTACTTTAATTCGCCGTGATATCAGCTGTTTTATTGCTAGGAAAAATGTTGTCTTATTAGACACTCGTCAGGATACGCAATGCTAAATGCTTCACAAAAGAAACAATGCATTTCGATACGAATTAATTTTAGAGAACGAGCAGACGTTCTGCTTGTCAATACACCAAGCTGACCCTTGTACAACTTCTGCTCAAGTGGCTTGAGAGTCGACTTAGTAACAGGAGTGACCTTGGCTTCAGTGTCACCGGGGTCGGACCTATACAGCTGAGGATTCATATTCCGTCGTTTTACTCAGTCATTCCAGGAAAATGCCGGAATATTGTCTTTCATTAGGCGAGGACCATATACTTTCCACATTATATAATTAATTAATAATCCGTCAATTAACGCTATACAATCTGATATGACAGCGTCGTTAAACAAAACTATAAATCCTCGTATATAAATAGAATACATATTTTCATAGATTAGGCAGTGGGTGTTAGCTACAAGTGGGTTGAAAAAATTCCTGACACAACAAAAGAATGAAGGGAGATCATTTTCGAATTGATGGCAGAAAAGGAAAACTTTTCTAAATAAACCGTACGTACGCAGGAGAAGAGAGAAAAGAAATAGGTTGCTGCGTTCGTTTGATGAAAGTATAAAACAAAAGAACACAGTATTCAAATATAGGAATGTGAAGAGACATCACTTATAAAAGTAAGTTTCGTAATACCTGATGGTGTATTCCACATTCCTAAACGCAGAAAGTAACAGCTTGTAGGCAACTGGATTCTGTAAAGTAGCCTGTCTCTTTTCTTTCGTGTATTAAAGAAAAATGAGTGAAGAAAGACTCTTTTTTTTTATACATTTCAAACCATAAGCAAGGGCTTCAGATATTCTCAAATGGCTCGTTTTCAAAGTATTCAGCTACAAGAACTCGTAGAAAGAAATATCACGTTATTTTTCCCATAAAATTTTAGTGTTTAATGCAATTCTTTTCTCGCACGTTCAAACCATATATTCCATAAGTGTAAAGACAAAACTACACTTGTTCATTAACAACGAGTCAATAAAAATATGCATTAACTGGACAAGCCCCTTCTTAAAATATCGGAATTAAAATTGTTGGTTGAAATAAAACGGGGGAAACAGTCTGCAGAACGTACTGGGCACGGGGAATTAATATTTGGTAGGAGACCTGATACCATCATGTCTCATCCTCATGTTGCGAACGACCAGCAAGGGATGATCCTACAACTTGAGCGATTGGCAGAATGCTAACAACTGCTATCAGCATAACACCAACGTGTTACGTAATATTACATGGGACTTCGGACTTAGATTTATTTAAAACAACATAAGCAACGGAAATGAATGTTTAAAAATAAGGTAAGAGGGAGCGAAGTGGATTAATCTGGCTCAGGACTAGTGACATACTTTTCTAAACGCGATAGTGACCTTCGGAGTACAGAAGGGCAAAGAATTTCTTGACTAGCTGTTCTACTGTTAGTTTCTCAATAAGGACTCTCTAACCATGTAGGCTCTTAGTTAATTTGTAATATTCAAACCTTTCTGTACAACTTCGGCCATTAAATTATAGAAAACAAGTTGTATATTATTATTATTCAGTGAAATCCAGTAGTACGTCAATGTTTAATGAAAGCCTAATTTATACAAAAACTTTAGTGAAATTGAATAAAACATGAAATACCGGCCGTAGAATCCAAAGGACAAGAATACACTTATCTGTCTGGTTATCTCACAGATAGATGCCATAAACGAACGACTTGGACAGAAGGCGTCTAACACGTATAAGGAAAGGCAGACTGTCTTGTTCTTACAGGAAACACGGAACGTAAGCAAGAAAGGCATCTTCCCGATGGAATGAGCTACCAGGACAGTTCTATTTCCGACTGGGATGGGGGAAGGTTAGGCCTGAAATAACACTGGCGACCGAGCCTTCTGCTTCTATATATATACATATATAAGCTACAAAGAAGGACGATCCAAAAATTCATCACCAAACTCTACCGGATTTGCAGTTGTGTACGACTTACGACATATTTATGACCTGAGCTGCCATTTCACATCCTTTTAGTTTCATACTGCAGTTACATGAAACGTTATAACAATATAAAAATTTCTATCGTAACTGAGTTCATTATTATGACAATATTAAATTTTCTACTGATGAATGCATTGTTATGACAATACATAATTCTCTACTGTAACTACATGAAATGTAACGATATTAAGTTTTCTGCCGAAACAACGTGCAGTGTTATAAAAATATTGTTTTATTCTGTAGCTGCATGTAGTATTATTACAGTATCAAACTAAATTTACTCGTATGTCGAACACCGTGTCTAGAAGATGTAGTGGCACAGCTCCACGACTTCCTTCCTTCTTTGGATAGAATTAAATTACCAGTTTGATATTAAATCTGTTTAAAACTGCGAATTAAGCCCCGAATATTAAACGGATAGGTGGTTTCTAGACCTTATAATTTGTATGGTCGTGATGGGTGGTGAAGACCGTGACTTTTGGGACTTTTCGTATTAATTTCCCAAGAAGGACTCTTCTCAAAGGACTTAGCTAGCTAGTTAACTAGGCTGTTAACTCTGCATCCAAAAGTTCTTATAATTATCTTCGTATAATTTTTTGTTTATGTGAGAAAAATACTTCAATCAAAAGCGAAGTCGCAGACATAGACACAGAAATAGAATTTGTATTATTAGTCATTTTAATTATATATAGGCCCGCAACTGAATACGACGGACTATGCATGGTATATATTTATGTTTATGTATCTTACCGCACGTGTTCAAACATAACCTATTTTTGGACGTTCGTAGAAAATAAAGCAAATAATGATATTGGCCTCCACGTGGACGCAGTTAGAAAACGTCAAAGCGGATATTCTGCCTAAAGCCTCTCTAACAAACGCCGATGTTTTCCGTCGATTACATGGCAGCGTTGCAGGACCAGACCTTCAATACCAAGAATTTCTTTTGGTTGGAAACTTTTTGAAAGCTGTATGTCTGGCGTTAAACTGAACGAGTATTTTGTTTAACAGGTAACAGAATTGATCAGTCTTTGGCCAAGTATTTTTAATATCATAATTTAAATTAAGTTTGTTTTGATGTATCGGAACATAATTTGTCCTTGTATTTCACTAAATATTTACCATTCAAATAAGCATATTTTAAGAGAACCATATTTTTGTCACAAACCAATTCTTTTAAGAAAAATGTTATGTTATAGCATCAGGAAATGCAAATACCATTACGAAATTTTCCCAACATTACTGTGCAGCGTACGTTCAATATCAAATTTCACTGAAATAATTCAGTAGTTTCTGGAATGAAGCAAGCGGACAGACGGATACGACCTTTTCATAAGAAGTTACTTTTATTAACTTAGTGAAGGAAAACTGTAAGTTATCGTTACATATAATGTCGAAGTGACCCAAATTGCAGCATGAAGGCGTGATCATGAAGTCAGTATTGATTGTTCTGTGTTCCATTCTCTGTAGAATGCAACATACTTGCCGGGGATATGGAAGCTGGAAAATGTTTTGTTTGTTCAGGAAGAAAAATTGACAGTGCAAAAGGATTCATTTGTCTCAGTTTGTTAAACCTTTCAATTGTGTTCTTTAAGAGAGACTATTGAAGTCTAGCGGGCAACGCGAGCGAATTTTATGGGTTGAATGATAACTAAAGTCACAATATCTGTCAACATAAGTCAGAGTCATTTCTCATAGGAATCTCTGTTTTTTCTGTACACAGATTATATAATGAGAACGCATTATGGTAAAGTTCAACCGAATGTTTAGTGACAAATTTCGTTTTGGTCATTATCGATTGAAATGAAATCCCAAGAAACCAGTTGACATGTTACGTGACGCATTTCCGTTTGATAGAAATAAGTAATGTACAACCGAAGACAGGCATCTGAAGCTCTGTGTGTAAATGGAGTATAAAGAGACAGATTGTGTATAAACATACGTATGTTATACAAAGTAATCATGAACCTTTCTCCAGCAAAACACGTTTCTTATCAGCAGAATATCACAGAAAAACTAACAGTGTTTATAATCTTCAGCGTTTTACAGTATAAGATTTATTATGTGAGAAATAATTGCAACAGATTTAGGTCATTAATTGAATTAAATATACGGATTAATAGCTAATCGGACACTGATAGTAAATTAATAATAGCAAAATCAGTGATTTGTTTCTGTACATTTTCATGCTTACTTTAAATTGTCCACATATAAATACGAACTTCCGCAACCTTGCAGAGTTTGTAATTAAAAACATGTCTCATATGTAAACTATAAGCATGTGTGTGTGCTTAAAGAAAACTTTAATAGCAAAGTTTATGATTGGTTAGGTTCCATTCCTCTTCATACTTCATGGCGCTGTGCTTACAATGAAACAGCAATAGGTTAGGTTAGATTAGTAGCTTGTAAACAAGACTGAATAAAACACAGAGGAAATAAAGCGAGTAAACGATGTAGAAACAACAGAATTCTTTTATTATTTAAGTTAACCTGTGCATTACGCCAGCAATACAAACATTTGGAAGCTAACAAATGTATCGAGTCGAGGTAAATTAGATCGGAATTACTAGTAACAACCATTCTAGGCCTAATGTGTATTTTGTCGATGTGGACGTTATAGAACAGTAAACTTTAATAATAAAAGGCGAACATATGATGTCGAGTTTATGTGTTGCGTTACTAACACACCGTTTTGGTTCCTATGACAAAAAAGTGTTGAATGATTCAAAAGCTTCCAGTCAAAATATTGCCCACAATATTTTTAGTCCTGAAACAACTGGGAAATTGAATTAATTATAATGAAGTTAACTCACTCCATTTGCATGACGAATGTAACACAGGTCACTCTGTGTATGATAGTATCTTATAGTTCATGTCAGAATGTAGTATATAATTGAAGGGAAGAGAGCAATAGTGGGCTAAGCCACAAAATTGGAAGAATAAAAGAAATGTATTCATAGTATCGTCCCATATACTTATATAGAGGCAGGCTAAGTTACATGCTGTTTGGTTTCTTCAAATTCGTGGCTTACATAACATTAATAAGTGAAATTAAGGAACCACGTTTAAATTCATCTATGTTTTCCTCAGTTTTAATAATGTGCATGTTAGCCCATTCTTGTTCTTAGATATAGAGTTGTTGTCACGTGTATTTAACTTTTGACAGTGTTATTTAACAACAGCTTGTCAAAAAATCACAACACGTTTCTTGAAATTATAACTGTGATAAATATTCAGCACACCAAAATTTCTCGTAAGCGGCTATAGACGTCTTTACCATTTTTGAATCTTTTTCTTCACTGTGTTTGGATACTGAAAATCCCGTTTTAAAGTTCCAAAATTATACTAGCGTTTTAATAAATTCTATATGTTCTTTTATTAGAGAATTATATATGTACGTGTATATAGGATAATATTAAACAGGTTCTTACAATAAGGTGTGAACTGGATTAATTGGCTCAGAATAGAAGCCGGCCTGTTGTAAACACAGTAACTAGTTTTATCGTTTCGTTAGTGAAAGGGAATTTGTTTTCTAGCTGAGCGACTATCAAGTTTCTTAGGATCTTGCTACATGCATTTGCTAGAATTTGATGTGAGAAGACAGAAACGTTGTGTAAGGCTTTCCACATAAGACCGAAACAAATCTAATCAGTGACAAGTCTGCACAAAATTAATGCAGATAGATGTAATAACCACACTTCAAATTTCAGCAGTAACAAGTTTATGAACTATGTAAAAAAATTAGTTGTGTATTCTTTTATTGTAAATCAATAAAATTAGAATTTTGAATACAATTATCACTAAAGTAATATGACTTTCGATATTGTGAACCAAATGAACTGTGAATATAATGACGCTTACAGTATGAAACGAGAGGGTCTTCAAACACGAAGTAAAACCTGTATATTAAAATCACCAAGAACAAAGTTCACAATGTGATTATAAAAGTTAAAACTTTGGTGAATAATAACACAGAAGTGTGGAAGGGGGCAGAAGAATAACAAGACATGAAGGACTAACACGTCAAGCAGATATTAGAATATAAAGTAGAAACAAACGCAACAAAGGTATCTTAATATAACTCTCTTGAAGTCGTGGAAAACTGTAACTTTCATTTACACTTCAAACAACTTATTTCCATAAGGACAACAAGCAATTAGAAAAGGGATTCTCTGACAACATATCGAAAAGATTTCACTTTGTAAGAACTAATGCTGATCCCGCGATGGTCTAGAACAGATGAAGTATGGTTTTGAGGACTGGAATTCCGTCAGAAATTGTATTAATCCTACTAATCTATTTGTTTGTAACGTAATAAAAGTGAAAAATGTCAAGTAGCATGTAACACGTTTTCGGAAATGCGTACAAAATTTGTTCGGGAAACCTGAAAATAAAAGAGATCACTCGGCTGGCTATACGTAGACAGAATAAGGGTCTATTTATATAGGAACGTAAAGACAACGACACGAGCCCTTGCCGATTTTTCAGAAAATATTATTCAACGTTTTTTAATGCAATTGTTTATATTGACTCCGAGCTCGTCCGTTCCACGAACGAGTCTCGCCCAACTTACGTCTCCAACGATATTTTTCCTAAAACAGTTCCATTGAAAAACGTTGAATAATATTTTCTGAAAAATCGGCAAGGGCTCGTGTCGCTATCTTTACGTTCCTATAAAAATAGACCTTGATATTTTTAAAATGGTTGTTCAAAGACACGATTGAAATCGTGGATTGGGTTATTCTAGCTCAGAACACGTTAATGAACCCTCAAGTTTCGTGAATCATGGGAAATATCTTGATCAGCTGAGCAACTGTCTGCTTTTAATATCGAATTTTCTTGACAGTTTTATGAAAAGTTACCTTGAAAGAACGCAGGAACTAGTCCGCCCTTCATGACTGAAGTACACCATAAAACAACCCTGAACTTAAAACAAGCAGCTAAATTTGCATCACCGTCTTTATTTCTGTAGTGATGTTGTTCATGTGAAATGTTGGGCCACAGTTATTTAGTCACTCTCATAGAATGGGGATGCTAACCCTAGTTTAACGTTAGACGCAGGTGTGGGTGGAAGAAGGGTGAGAAGGGAGGAAATCTAGACAATTGCCTCGTTGTGGAACAGCACAGTAGTCAGAGCAGTGCTTGTGGGAGAAACAAAATGCCGACTGGTTGATGTCAGAGTGCAGGAACTGACTCATTACAATAAATGATCGGATTAGCTCGTGGTGCAGTTGCTATGTCGCATGCCTTCTCCTTCCACACTACACGAGTTGGAATAAACTTCTCAGTTTGAGAACTCGGCAACTCTGTCATTGCAGTAAATAGTTAACCAAACAATTTTCATACTTCCAGAATTACTAATTTCGATATTAATTTAACTCGTCTGACTTCAGACAATTTAAGAGGATTTAAGAGTTCGAGCAAGAGTTGAAACATGTACACACATCGTACAAATGTGTAACTCGCTATTTTGCATGCGTTTTTGGATAAAAGGTATTTTTATTTTTGCTGATACAGACTTGAACGAGGCAATTAAATAGTTTCATTACATTTTATGTCTCAGTCATTTGACTAATGTACCCTTAATCAAATTTAACTTATTTACGTCAACAACATACTTTATCTACCTAGGTTGTTATATTCAATATGGGCCAAAAAGTGGACTAACTGCCAAATTATCATGATTTTGACGATGGTGCCACATCTTTTATCCTTCATACGACGTAATACTTACAAGGCAAATTAATCCTAGAGTTAACATTACGCTGATTCACGTGACATTTCTAATGAAATTCACTTCAAATACCAGTGTCAATGATTTCTGATAATATTCTTTAAGCAACTTATTTATTGCATCTGTGACATAACATCTGTTTCGTATTGAAACTAAGTATTTTCTCCAACAGCAGAAAGATAGACGAACGCCGAAGTGAATGGTATGTTTTCAAAGTTATTTGTATCACGTTATCAGAAATGTTCCAAGTAAAACCTAAATATTATTGACTTCCATATTTTGTCTTGAGTTGTTGTTCTTTTCTTTCGAGATAATCGATAAATTAGATTTAAGCTTCGTGTAACTAAATTCACGAAGCAGAATTCCTACTTAAGAACATAAGAGTCGCTCAACTAGCCAAGAAATTCCTGCCTTCTGTTAACAGTAACTTATAAACTAAAAATGAACTGTGAAATTTAAAATAAGAAATTTTGTAATTGTGGATAAAAGTAAGAAAAACGAGTTAATGTTTCGGGCACAAATTTCGAAAATACATCTTCAATTGCTCTGTACGATTGGTTATGGAGTGCACTTTTCCATCCTTGTAAATTGATACTGTTTTTTTCTAACAAGCTCCCTTGAAAGAGTAGGCGTAAGTAATTTATGAGGACGTCTTCAGATAAATTATTCTTACAAAAATAAAAGCACTGGATGAACTTCAACAAACGACAAAAGCAAAACAAATTTGCTTGTACACTTCTTTGTTAGCAGTGTTTTATCTGTTCTCTTCCACACTCCATATTCATGTGTAGTTTCGTACGTATACTGAACTTTATAAAATACTGCCTCCTCCCACGTCGTACGTAATTCACAATAACCACACCATTTACGCTACGAAACAAATAACTGAGAAGACACTTTTTAACGTAACATTATAGAAACAAGGCAGTATAGAACCTCATGACTTACGTGGATTAGTTAGGGCACGTACCGAATGTGATGTCCACGATTAATATTAATGCAAAGAGCAAAACATTGTTATAGACATACAATTGCATTTTCTAAAAATATTCTTCATATTAAAATCCACTGTGCCAGTCATTTACCATCAGCTGGCTGAATTTTCTTGCTAAAACTTTGTGTAACCCTGGAACTGGGAAATTTAAGGCTATTAGAAACCAATGTCTGCCGCTGTGAAAGAGAACTGTTTCGCTGTGTAGTCGAATCCTCTCGTTAGATACTATATAATCTTAGCTATTGAAAATATTAATAATTTGTAGGTACAAGTATCTTTTATACAATTATTAAGTACCTTTGAGAAAAATTTAATGTCTCTAGTGGAAGTTTTGAAGCTGTGTCCAGGTACTGAATAAGTTTCTACAGAAGCAGCAGCCTGCTCTGGATTCAGTTCCACCACCAAGGGATTGGCCTCAACAGAAGAATCATTTGAGATATTAACGTCGTATAAATTTTTTTTACACGATATAAACAGAATTTAAGAATTTATTTTTAAAAAAACAACGACTGTTTGTGTAATATCATATTCGTTTCGAGGAACGAAATAACTCGAAGTAACTCTTACTATTACAGTTTAAATAATTAAGAAAAGTCCTCACGAAACACTGTTTTCTTTCGGACAACATTTCAACGTGAGATTGAAAAAAAAAGTATTTCCAATTTGATATCTGAGATTTTGGATGTCATAAGAATATGGAACGCTATCCTCTGGATTACATTACAGAGCAGTCTACGTTAGGTTACCAATGTTCAGAGATAGAAGGCAATCGTCGTGCTAACGTAGCTTTATTACATTTTAAGTCACACCATACTCATTTATTGAAACGAATTTATCAATAACGTCGTAATCATTTTTCTATGCATTGCCAACAAAACAGCGCATGACAATTTGCATGTGTTTTTAGGATTTATGTGGTGGTACACTGGTAAAGAGAATTACTGTGGAATGACATTTCATCCGACACGTCGTGCCACTTTCCACCCAAAGGAGACTGAGTGGTGTTGGCCATTTATAAACCTTAGTGACATTCTTATTTTCTCGGACCCTTATAAATGATCGGTGACTAGAAACAGAAATTTCAAAGAAAAAGGAAAACAGACAGGGAATTTCTTTATTAGTTCAGAAAACTGTTAGCTTCTCAAGAAGCCCTTTGCTCCGTAGCAGTGAGACGTGCGTCATCTTCACAAGTGGATAATTACATGAGAATTTCTATTACGAAAGTAATTTGCTGGTAATGGAGCATCAAGAAGATAAACTCCAGGTCCATAAGTCACCTTCTAATTCAGTTATTTTTAATAGTTTCACGCACGTTATACAAAAATATTAATTTTCGACAAAAATATTCCTCTCATATACACAAAAAATACTTGGGACAGGTTAATTTCAGTCTCACACAATAATTTTAAGTAATAAATACCTAATATTATGCAAGCCTGGAAGTAAGGTGGAGAAAAGTGGTAAATTTCCAGATTAATTTCAGTGAATTACTTACGTATGTAACTTACAGCCTTGGTACTTCAGAAATTCCTGTGAACGCTCTCTGTCCTCTTTCTTCTCCATGTCAGTCAGTAAATCATACGGCCCCTCCTATTATCATTATTCAGTGTTCTGTCTTACGACTGGTCCATTGCTCCGCCCAAAAAGAGCTCTCCAGTTTTCCCTATTCTCAGCTTCTCGTTTAAATTCCTGGAACTTCATCTCCTGTACGGCAGCAAAATTATTTATTTAGTTCATTCATTCATTTCATTAGGATTTAAAAGCTGAGACTAGATATAATAAAAAATGATATATTTTTTCTGTCCGTGTAGCAAATGAATATCTTGAATTTAGGTTTATTCTACGGTGATAAATATATTTGCAGAACAGGTTGAACAAAGATCTTGAATCTCTCGCATAATGCCTAAAATTTTATTTAAAGTCTTTTATTTCGAGACTTGTCGGAACAAAAGTTTCAAAGCTAATTTACACTAGTGGCTTTACGTGCAAGTTGCATCCTCAAAATTATAATTTGGATAGTAATTTTGAAAACACAGTCACAGTGCATTCCTGTTGGATATTTCTGATTCTCAGTTTATTTCTCAGCTGTACAGGTTATGGGATAATGAGTACCTATAACGAGTTGAGGAGGAGGAGGATATGGAAGAAAGCAAATGTGGCCGATTTTAAGGCAACTGTCACAGGATTCAACTGGAAGGACTACAGAACTTCAAGAAAATATAAATACGTAAGAACAGTCTGACCTCAGGCATTTAAACCCAGAATCTTCAAACACAAATATAAATAAAAGTACCAAATACTTAACAGTATTTGATTTATGATTTACGGAGTAAGATATTAAATATATAACATTTAATACTGCGACAGTTAGTAAATAAAACAGTTATAGTAAGAGACAACTACAGTTCTAAGTTTGAAAAAAAAGTTAATGAAATACTAAGATTTCCATGTATCTGTGTCAATTCAGAAAAAATAATATCAAGTTATGGTAGGCGACATACAGAAAAATTACATTCTTTTATGTCCAAGAAGAACAAATTTTTAATAAAAATAATGAAATGAGATGATAATGTTGCGTCATATTGTGTTGAGATATATACTTGTTCAATTTTATCAGTCTAAACACAATAAAATATTATTATTAAATATTAAAATATTATTACAATTAACATTTAAATATTTAAAATATATTAAAATGATGCTCTCAATCTAAATCGAGCATTTCAATGGAGAGCATCATTTTAATATATTTTAAATATTTAAATGTTAATTGTAATAATATTTTAATATTTAATAATAATATTTTATTGTGTTTAGACTGATAAAATTGAACAAGTAAAAATAAGGAACTCAAGTTTATCAATGTTTCAAGCCACTACTTTACTGTCCACATCTTTCTCCGACACACTGGTATCTCAAATTATTACATCTTCGTAAACCGCCTGTGAGTACGATGGCTATTGGTGGTCGGGAGTTTAAATTCATGAAGCCTCGTGGACCAAATTCAAATTTATTCTGGCATCACAGAAAAGATTTCTGCTGCACTGAGGATAACAATATCCAGGCAGATAAGACGTAAAATATTACCAAGCTTATTATCCCAGATTGAGGAGAAACATAGGAGTAATATTCCTATTAATCAGATATTAACAAACCTTAAATGGAACCTAACGAGGTGAATATATATTTAGAGACAGAATTATTTCGCAGTAGAGTAAGAGTGTGATGATGAATCGTAAGTATATTGTTTACCATATGCGTGCAAGCTGTCAACCTTCATTATTTTCCCATCAGACTGCGCCCTGTCTTCCGTTGTTTTCTTAATTAAATTTTTGAGATGATAAAGTTGCGTCATATTGTGATAAATATATATTTGTTTAAATCTTTGTCCGTCTAATCACAATTTAAAATTTAAACACGGCAATACTTCCAGATAGTTGGAACTCTCAATTCTGGCTGATACAAAAACATTCATCCACAAAAAGTTCATATTAAACACGACGTACATATATAGAACAACTTCGAATATGTTATTAAAATGGAATCTGGAAGAGAACATCATTGATATATGATAAACATCTGACTAAAATACAATAATATATATAAAAAAGTTGCATTTTTAGAAATTATATTTAAGTTTATATAATTTTATACACCTGAAGATAATTCATCCAAGAACTGAAACACGTCGTGAGAAAAAAATGATGTTCTAGTGTAAATCGAATGTTTCGATAGAGAACGTCATATGGTATTTTAAATATTTTAAATTTTAAATTGAGATTAGACGGACAAGATTTAAACAAATATAATTAAATTTTGTCAAAATTCTTACAAGCAATCCATCCAGATAAATTCTGGCCTAGTGTACCACTGAAATAGGTTTTTTTTTATTTATTTAAGACCATATTAAACAGTCCAATGTGATAAGAGTTCATTTCAGATATCAAATCATCATGGAAAATGTGGGCATTTCTGTATCGTGAATTGACAGGAAAAGATCAAAAGTTATTCATACAGCTAACTCAGTCTAGAAATAACTTCACAGACCCTGCGTCGAGGAACGAAGAGTCGGGTCGTACAACACGACTACAAAACTGAGGGTTCGGGCCTAAAGAAACCTGAAATAACTGAAAATAAATGTAAAGTAGTTACGTATATAAAGACAGATTTTTACAAAAACTTTACGTCCAGGTAAATGGGTTCATTCTCAAGAACAGAGCTTTCATTTGACATTCTAAGCTTAAAAATGCAATAAATACACTGTATTTTGTAACAAGGATCACTTTATATACACGCGCGTAGACCACGGGAATTTAGATGTCGTACCTAAAACATTAATGGTTTAGTTGTATGCTAGTGGCCAGCTCGAACGCACATAAGCCATAATGCAAGGCCAAGAAAGGTTAATATTTAAATGCTCTCTCTTCCCAGCTTTTATCTCAAATTATTATACACATACAAAAATTACCTTTCTGAAACGATTCATCCCAAGTCCCTGGATCAATCGTGATCAGCAACTTAACAACATCCTCAACCAGCAACGAACGGTCCACCACTTTCAGCACGGGCCTGAAATAACATCGAACATTTTCATCAGTACACGCACGGCTCTTTATAAAGAATAAATCGAACCAGACCATTCCACAAATGCCCAAGTTTATACAATTTATACGCAGTAGTCTCTTGTAACTGGTCCCACAAAAACTATCCTTAATCGCCCTGATGACGGAGGCAGCACGACCTCCGAAACGTTGATTAACAT